>NC_053112.1:27886247-28091247 GCF_010015445.1 Perca fluviatilis | reverse complement strand
TGATGATGGTAATACTTAAAATAACATCTTACCAGTATCACATTGCTATTTAGCATTGTCTGTGCACAATGCACATAAACAGTTTATCTCCATGTAACCACCTCTTTGCTGCACCTACCTATTATTCATTATCTAATGCCTAAAACCTTTGACAAATAACTCCCCCCCTTTTTTTTAAATCTTTGATTGTTCTGGATTAAGCAAACACTTGAGTGGCTGTGCCAAACAGCAGGAAAGCTGAGCCAGAAGAAGACTCTCCTTGCTTCACTCAGGACGGTCAGTGCCCAGTAAACCATCCCATTTCTACATCCATTTTCGGGCAGCTACGCCCAACAAATCTCCTTCCTGTTACTAACTCTCAAGAACGACTAATAGAGCCGGTGTCAGCCAAGGTGCTGGGCACAACAGCTTTGCCCGAGGAAGAAGCAGGAAGAGGACTTGAAAAGGAGAAGACTGGGAGTGTAAGAAGCAATCAGTGGCGATGGCATTTAAAGTTATGTGATGTAACACAGAAGCACTTTGTTCTATTTACAGTCTGTCATCTGGGTGCTTACTTGTTGCAGGGGTGGTGTTGGCGAACACTTTATTGACATGGGCTAAAGGGTCGTGTTTTACGTCTTTCAAAACCACCAGAATATCTCACCGCTCTTTAAATGCCTCTCTACCGCTTATGCACACACGAGCACCGACATGCACTTACATACACAATAAATGTATCAGTCTGTCAACATAGATGGAGCAGAACATCAAACAGGGGAATACAGTATGCAGACTGTGAAGCAATTACAGGCCTGCCCTCGCAGGAGTACTTCTATTTGTTTTAGTCAGTCAGCGGTGATGCCTGTACCTACAACGCATGGACCGGAGGTGACACAAACAGGTTAAGGAGCATCACATTAGGTAACACCAGATGTCTGCATGAAGGTCAGGTCTAGAGGGGATATCAAGGAGCAGGAAGCAACGACCTGCTGTGTCTGACTATAAACCCCGCCTTTGAAAATCAATCCCTATTAAGAAGTAAAGTACCTATTGCCTTTAGGAAGAATGCCCACCGGGCTCGCAACAACATCAAAAGGCATGCCAGACCTCGCAACATATTAAACAATAAAAGTGTGAAATAATAAGAACAAAGGCAATAGATCTCTGAGCATGCCGCCATGATAAAGGTTGTAATGTCTTTTCTACACTTGGATTTTGTTCAGATGAACGCAGTTCTTGATTGGTGGATTACAAATTTTCGGAACAATACATTAGATACCCTTGACCTTACTGAGTGACATACAGCTGCTCATATGTTCTTGTGTGTGATCAAAGTGAAATGAAAAGGGAACACTGTTTTAACAAAACCTCATTTGTACAATATGTCATACTTAATATTGCAAAATATATTGGAAAACAATGTAAGAGGCAATCAAACAGTACATTATTTTCGTGTATGGTGAGGATCTGAAATTAGGGAATGGCTTTGTGAGTTATTTTGATTGCTGATTGCTCTTTAATTGCTCCCTCTGCTACCTTTTTCCCTTCCCCCCCGCCGATCCTCGCCTGAGAGACAAAGTGGACCTAAATTGCGAGTGACTTTAATGCACTAAGGAGTTCTCTCTACACTTCCTAACTCAGAATGGAAATGAGTTCAATTCACTGTTTACTAAGTGACAGGTCCACTAGTATGTGGCTGACTGGGATACAATCCTCCACTCCTCCACACACTGCCTCTCTGCAGACACCTGGTTCTGTTCATCAACTCCATGCATGCAGACACAGTCACTACCACAAATGCAGGCACACACACAGACACAAAAAATGTATCTTATTATTTCTAATGTCCAAATTTTTTAGATGAAAGATAGTGTTCACCCACTAGAATGACATTCAGGGGTTCGCCCTCACATTAGATCAAGAGGATTAAAAATAAGGTGGAGGATGGGAGCATTTCTGTCTCTTTGTTGACTCCATGTGAATAGGAAGACATACAGTACATGCAAGATGACAATATTTATTTATGTAAAATTCATTATTACAAGGCCTCCTTCATATGGAGGACTACGGAAAATCTACTACAGAGATAACTCTCTATTCAAAGGTGTTTTACCCATCCCATGAACCCAAATAAAACTAAAGTGTGACTATATAAATAACTAAAATATAAAAAAAAAACTTGTTTAATAACACAAGTTTAGCAAGGGTTTTAAATTCTGTGCTGCTAAACTGTAAGGGCCCTTTATAGCAACATGGAAGTTCACTGACCCGATTCCATACGGTCAGTGAATCCTTAACAAAGCTGCTTCTAGGTCAGCTCCAGCTATTGTACACATCCCTTTTGACCAGGCCTTTACAATAGGAACATGTACAGGTTCTGGAGACTGAGGTGGATATGTACTGTACAGTGGAAGTCAGGAGAAAAAATTTTAAAGTTAAATGCCACGACTTTCTTTCACTGAAACATTACTTGTACACGTGTAATGTCTTCAATGCTGCTCCTCAGTGTGTTAGGTAATTAAGCTTGCTTTTTGACAGCGTTACTTTTATTAGAGTGCTACTGTGTTAAGTTGCTGTTCATTTTGACATGCATGCAGTTAGAGTTAGACCTTGCATTTGTATTTTGGTCCTTTCATTTAATGATCAACGCTGTCTGCAGCATATAAAATGTGTAGCTCAAGTAAGTAAAGATATTATTTACAAGAAAAACAAACGTTTAATATTGTTCTTAAATAATGCCTTTGGAGTGATTTTGACAATGCTAGTAAAGCTTTTAAAAAAACAAAACTGTAAAGCTCATTTCAGACCAAAGATTTGCAGCGAGATGAGTTGAAACTTGCAACTTGCAACTACTTGCAATATGCCAATCTGCAACGTTCTGAAACCTGCCAGTTTACACCATATACTGTATATAAAGATGGATGACACGTCTCCACTTCCTCCCATTGTACGAAAGTGAAGCAAAAATATCCCGGATACGGGCGCGCCATCTTGTAATTCTGGAGCCAGAGTCGCGCGCAATAGTAGTCGGACGGTGGAGCCGCAGAATGAACTCCCGAACATACTCACTCTCAACCAATCGCGAGTTAATCACAACTGTCAATCATGACGTTTCACCGTGTTTGTATAGCATCAAATAAGAAATCAAAACATAACTTATCAGAAAAAATGAACACTTGAACAAACACCAGCGTGATCAGAACTACCTAAACTGACAGAAACCATCTTTGGGAAACATTTATTTGAAGTGTACTTTGATTTTTTTTGTTCCATCTGCTAACAATGAGGGAGAGGAATTTATGACCTATACTGCAGCCAACCACCAGGGGGCGATCAAGATGTTTTGGCTTCAATTATATAGTCTATGCATCTACCCCTGGTTTACACCAATGCTACTAGACGAGACGGTGTATTGGCATCTTAAAATATGAATGATGATAGTGAGATGTTTGCAACAGTTGCATTTCTAGTACTAATAAAACAGTAAACAGAAAATACTGTTTTATTTTTCTAATTCACTGCTTTGTTCTAATGCCACTCCCTCTCTTCATTCACCCTCTAGCTCGCTCGACCACTGCATGCGGGCGGCCGCTTGTTGAGCCTCCGTCCAAAACTCATTTTGACCAGTAGACACTTTGTAACTGACTTAACCAGTTGATTTCGCTATGAGTTTATTGGCTGTTGAAACAGGTGACATCCTTTATGTTTTAAAACCAGCCACTGGCGACTTGACAAGCTGAGTCGCAGGCGACACCATTAGCTGAGCTGGCTTGTGTCGAACTGAGATGGACCAGTTTAGACCTCTGCAACTTTTCCCTGCAACATTCTAAAACAGTTTTGTCGCAAATCTTTGTTCTGAACTGGGCTTAATACGCTGAACCTAGCTGAGATGCCAAAACCTTGGTGCTCAATATAATTCTCCATATAACACTCCATTTATCACTCCACAGAGATAAACCACACTCACAAAATAAACAATCTGTCAGTTTTCTATTTTCTCACGATGATGCCATACTTTCAAACTGAGAAGACACTTAATAGATTATGGCTACATGTTTGGAACTCTACTCATCTTCGATGCCTTGTTTCTGGCATTTCCTATTTAACTTCTCTCTCAGATGTCCTAATTTAAAAAAAAGAAAATTAAAAATGCAGTTGAATTACCAACTTCAGAACTTCAGAACCATTTTATGTTCTGTGATATTATTTTATATCCATCTGCATTTCAGATCTTGCGCATGGTCTGATAATGATTGGCTATTGATTGAAAAGAAGCCTTGGCTACATCTCCTTTGACTAATGGTGTTTTTTATTTGTGTTTGTTTTTGGGATAAGGCAAACGCTGGTTTGTTGTCATTTAATAATTATTTAAGAAGTAATATAAAATAAGAAAGTGGATTTAACATGTTGGTTTTGACCTTTTTACTTTGACCAAGAAAAATCCAGTGCAACAATTTTCTTTTCTTTAGAGTCTATATGATTCTAAATCAAAACCGAATAGCCTTCACAATCACATCATGGTCTCCTTGACAGCCATGACTGAGCTTGCATGGGAGGCTGACAGAGTGTGATTTACAGTGAACGTTTCTCTGAAGCCGCAGCTGGGGATTGGGTATTCCTGCTAATACAATGGTTGGCTTCTCGATAAATATGATAATTTTCTGCAGGCTTCTAGGGAGGTGAACCAGCACTGCTAGTAAGGAGATGTTAGAGTCGTACATGAGACAGCAGCGAGGGTGGATGACAACAAAGTTCAGACAAGTACAGACACAAGCACATACACACACCACCGGAAAGGAGAGTGGAGGCACCTGATGTAATATAAAATAAGATGCTAGCAATCTCTCTGCAGCAGTCTGTACTCTGCTTGTTCACCCCTTTCTAGTGCTAAATGTCAAGGAACAGGGGTATCTTTCAGTGACCACATACAGATAGGCTTCAAAATGTAATTTATTTACATCGAAATTTGAATGCCTAAATGCAGAAGGCCATAGGAAGAGAGGATGGGCACCAAGAGAATAATATCAACAATAAAAAATTGTATTGAGCTCCACAAGGGATACAGAGAGGTAATTGAAAGCAATATAAAAAAATCATAAAGCTAGCTGGACAGAACTGACTTGGGACAAGGATATATATATGTGTGTGCATGTGTATGTGTGTGTATGTCTGCACATGCACTCAATTTAGAGTCCTGGGTATTGGATTATCTTGTTCACATTGCTGTGAATGACAGGGCATTAAAGAAAGTAGGGAGAGGGGAACAAATGGCTGACTCACTTTCCCTCAGGCAGAGGGCAACCATTCACACTTCCTATTGGCCTCAGTGTCTTGCTGCTTTGCCATGCTTCAGACTTGAGGAGCAAAGGCTGGCTAGACTGATTTCTGTTCATTTTGCTAGGAGCGCTCTCTCGCACAGAGGGTGTTGGTACCACCTATATCGTCAAAAAGTTGTGTCTTCCAGGTAGGTAGTACAGTAGTTTGTTCATCTTACAACATCTTTTGCCTTTGCTCAAGCTGGTGCTGCAGCCACAGGGGCCAGACTGTCTCTCTCACAATTCCTCTCCATTCCTCTTTCCCCAGAAGAAAAACTAAAACAAAAAGCAGCTAGGGCTGTTTCAACTGAAGTATTGATTTCTCTTTGCTTTCTCTCTCCCTCTCCCTCCCGCCCTCCCTTTCTAAGAGTGCTAGCCAAGCAGTCAGGCTTGGCACCAAAACATAATTATGAAAATGGACCTCTGGGTTGTTTCTTTTAATCTATCTGTACATTCCACATTCACTCTGCAACAGAAGCTCTTTAAAAACTGTTTCAGGGGAATTGAAATGTTTAACCCACTGTACTGTAAAGCATGGTATGCTTATTGGTGGCACGACATCGGTTGCTGTCTAAACCAGGTGTGTAACAGATGTGTCACTACTTTTAGCCAAAATTATCAGGAAATGCCAATACAACACTAACTTGCATTGTATATTGTAAGCAGACCCTGCAGACGTCTAACTACCGAGACAGGGAGATTTGAGTGTGAGTTTCTGTCAAACGCTGGCATAAATTTACACTGTGTGGCACCCATGACAAAGTGCCTTGACTCAGACAGCAATTGCTGCTCTCTCCTCAATTTACAGTTCAGTGGCCAGTGAAACCCAAATGACACAGCCAAAATCAGGCCCATTTTCAAGACATTAAACTCTGCAGCACAACGTGAGATACAGTAGCTGCAGCATTAAAACGGCTTCCTTGCTCAAGGTCTTTGTGGTATGTTTAAGTGCAAAATGCCATTATGTAAAACAGATGTTTGGTTATATTTGGCCTGTCTTTACTGGTTGTATGTACTGTTGTAAGTATAGAAAATGTGTTATTCTGAACAACAGGTTATAAGGCAACACTTGTTCTTCAACAAAGGTCATGCAAGGTGTGATGCTTCTATATCTAAAACTTTAGTTAATGATGTAATCTATATTACCTTCGTCCCATTCGGCCTCTCATAGATTGGAATATTAGCACCCTCTTTCTTACAGGAATAGATTCTCAGGTGATCCAAAGGATCTATAACACCATTGTCCAATCTCAGACAAAATGCGAACACGACAAGACCTTGACATTTCTCCACATCACATCCCTCTGCCTTCTCACATCTATCTAAGGCACAAGAAAAGCATGATTAGTCATGTTGGATGATAGATGCACGCAGTGGGAAAGGTCAGCAGTTGTCGGTCCTTAATGCCTCAACCTTTAAATTGGGGGGATGGGTGAAGAGAGATGAAAAAAAAAATTTGCGCAGTGGGCATAGGAGTTGGTGACAATTTACAAGAATCAATAATTACTCATTCCATGTCATACACATGTGAGGCATGGTGGAGAAATGTAAACAGTACTGCTTCGGGGTGAGAAAAAACATCCTTCCATCTGCTTACAAAAGAAAGACGAAGACATAATATCCTGTATGCTGGAATCAAAAACTAATACTACCTCAAAGCAAAGATGAAAGCTGATGTGATTAATTGTATTAGCATCACAATAATTTTGTTCCTCTGTTTCTCTGAAAAGCCTATATTTTTCTACATTTCTACACACAGAGAGCCCAGATGCATCAGATGGATTTCTTGATCTATCGGGTGTATTTCTGTCTTAGGAAGTCTAAATGTGCCAATGGAATTGTCACATTGATTCCTGTGCTTTTAAATTAATGCTAGTGTGATTTTCTCCCAGGTGAGAACAGGGACGTGTGAAGACGTGAAAGGCCATCATGGCACTGGGTGTGAGAAGAATTAACAGAAAAATTAAAATAGTGTCCATCATGATGGCCATTCCTCTTCTATCTTAGAATATTATTTCCATGGTGTTAATAAATACCATCTTATGTGTAATGCAGTGTGCACCTAAGATCTTGCTGATATTCTTACAGTTTTATAAGTATAATTCCCGTGGTGATACATAGTACACTGTGTATTTACTGTAGCAAACAGATGAATCAGCCAGCATATAAGAAAAAGTGATCACGTTAGGAGGAAAAAAAAATCACTGTAAACATTTCATTTTCCACTTTATTGCCTTTATGAAGACAAGCATTTTGTACTGGAAGTTTTAGTGGCAATGCACATCTATCTTTGATTGATGTCAGTTTTACAAAAGGGTGTTAACGTGTTTCAGATTTCAACAGTAATGTCTTGGCACACTTTTTGGCAGAGGACATTTACTGAAATAATAGATGAATCACAGGAAGTCTAAGGGCCTCAGTGACCAGACAAAATCAAATTTGCAATCAGCACAAGCCTTTGATGCTATGGCTTCAGCTAATTACTTCATTAAGGGGAAGACATAACTTTTGCCCTGGGGTTGCCAATTAATGTGAACCCTGGAACCACATGTGTTATAGGTGCTTTTCTTACGTAGCGATGATAAACTATAAATTGTGAGTCCAATTAATTTAGGATTGGTGTAATTAAGCTTTGGGAATGGAACACTGCTACACCTATTGCTCCTTGGGGAGAAGTGTCTGGACATTTCCACAGTAAATAATGGCAACAATCTTTACTTTCAACCTTGAAAATGCTCAAAATTACTCATTAAAACATGTTGCTGTCATCAACCACTTTTGGGAAATGGTTGCCTTAATGTTGCCTTATGAACAGCTGGGGTCCAGCCTGTATCATTTAAGGTTATTTCCACAGTATAACAGACGGCAGGTTGTGGGAGTCACCATCAGGGCATATTCACATCTGCCATCCCAGGGGTGTTGCTCCACTGTGTAATTGGATATTTGTCTTAAAATCTGTTTTGGCTTCACAGATGAACCTAAAATGACACTAATTTAGGTTTATATGTACAGATCCTGATATTTCCATATTTACAGTTTAAAAGGGCTCTACAACTGCCTATAATTAACTAATACAAACTGCAGATGTAAAGGTGACAATAACAGCATCTTTGTCCTATGAAAACAAAAGTTATCTTACTGCATTTTTCTCTCACTGCTTAGATCGAACTCAGATGACCCATCCTGACATGGTTCAATTGCCTAAACACTTCTGGTCAGCCAATATACTGATGCCCTATAAAGAGGTGACAAAAATACTGTGTATGTTACATCTACAAGCTACATCTTAGGTAGATAGATAGATAGATAGATAGATAGATAGATAGATAGATAGATAGATAGATAGATAGATAGATAGACAGATAGACAGACAGACAGACATTACATGAACTAAACAAATATTTAATTTGAAATCTTCCCTGACTAGTTAGACTTTGCGATAAGGGATAGTCTATACTCTTACTACAATGAATAACTAAGTCCCATGAAAGTTTGCACTTTATTATTTCCTTTGTGACAAACAAAAGCACACCAATAGCATTATTGGTGTATTGTACTGCTGGTCTCAGTGGGACAGCTTACGTGTTTTAATTTCAACACCATAGTTCTCTTTAGAGTTTTCTGACTGCCAGTCCCATCAACACACATTTTTGTTCTCTCTCATATTATGTTGTCTACAGGGGGAACTAAAGTAGCTTTTGACAAACAACCATCATTTCAAGAAAATGTAGAAAAATGTTTCTTTTGTTATTGGTTTGGAATTTTTTTGAAGTCATTTTCATGACTGTAAATCAGGCAATAACACACTATCCAGAAACACAAACCAGACTGAATGTTATTTACTATGTACTGCAGTACACTATACTACTACTTACCGTCCACCATTATATTTGAGTGTCCAAATTCTGTGTGAAATTCTCTCTATATAGCACCCTTCAAGATTCCAACAATAGAGCAGTAGTGTCTATGGCATGTATACAACACTCATTTTGTTTCCAAATTACCATTGTAGGACTCTACACCGGTCAGTGATGACACATAAAATGACAAGAACTTGTACTGTAGCACTGAACCCGCTTTTAATTAATTTGTTTAAGAGGGATACACTCCAAATTGTGGATCATACCTAGCTCTTGATCCTGTGTGGTTTGAATGCACTCAGAGTAGGTCGCTTTGGACAAAAGGGTCTGCCAAATCAATGTAATGAAGTTATTCATTAACGTCCGAAATCTAAGAGTATCTATTATAAAGGGAGTATGAATGAGTAAACGAGGTAGTGACTTCGGACACAGCAGCACACATGATTACACTCCATTCAAGCACTAAACTTAAACCTTGGCTGACAATGCTTGACCCTAACACCACACCCTCATCCCCACCACAAATTACTGCTACATTGTTAAGCACATTTCAAATGCAGTCACTTAAAAATGTACAAGCGATACAGTAGCCTGGCATTGTAACACTTGGAAGTACAGAGCAACCAGGCAGATAATCATATAATTTTACTGGTTCAGTGAATAGATTGGGAAAACATATGCTTTTGTTTGCCAAGCCGAAGGTAAGTAGTCGAGTATGGTTTAGATGTGCGTTTGGAAAAATGTCCATAAGTGTAACACAAAAAAATTGTTAGCAACGACAAACATTTTTAAACTCATATGAGCTACGTGTGCTGAATTACTCATCATAGGTGAGAGAAAATCTTCTGCCAAAAACCTCTGCCACCCAGATGAGACAGAGGTTCGGGGTAATTGGCTGGAGATTGTAAAGCAAAGAATTTCTGGATTATTTGCCATGGTAACAGTTGTCTCGTCTCTTCAGCCAACACTGTTGTGCAACTTTAGTCTCCTCGGGTTTTCTCTTTATTGCTGCCCCTCTTGCCAGAATTAATTCACTGGAGCAAGAACTGAATTCTAGACTGAATGAAGTGTGTTGATATAACTTTATATGCTGTGGGCAAAGCTGTGAAGTTGTGCTTTAAGAGCATTTGGGTAGCACTCCATTTGACAGCACAGTAATTACAAAGAACTCACTACTTAATGAACAGTTAATGGCTGTCCAAAAGACAATTACATGTCATTCACAACAGGGAATATTGTTACAACAGTAATTTAATTGTTACATATTTTTAAAAACATGTAATGACCTGTTTTTAACACGCAGTGATATGTAAAGCAATTACCTATTAACAAGCTGCCAATTGCAATTAGTACCAACCTATATTAATACCATTCCCCAAAAGTAGCCTAAGTAAGTGTTTGTTTACAAGTAAATAACAGGTCCAGTGATAACGTGGTTTCTGCTAGGTTCAGTAATATGAACAATATAAACTGGACTGTAAAGTTATGTGCAGTATGTTGTTTGCTCAGTGAAATTAAAAGTTGAGTTAAGTAAAATAAAAGAAGTGAAAATGTATTTATTTTTTGGGTGCCCCACAGTGATAATGTCAGAGACCTGAGGTTCCCAAGAGTCAACACAGAGAGCATCATTGGCGTTATACGAGATCAGCAGGAGGCATGACCAGAGGGGGTACGGTGCAAAGTGCCAAATCATCCTCCATATGAGGCAGAGCCACATCCTCCCCATCACCCCCAACACACACACACCCCTCCCCCCAAATGTAAAGCTCCCCTCTGGAGAGAAAACGGATGGCTCCTTCTGCTCCATTAATCTAATGACAATGCCCCATGACTAAAACCAGCTTAGCAGGCATTGCTCATCCCCATTGGCTCCTCTTTCACTTAGTATGCCATCTATGCATGAATGCAACAGGGGCAACGACAGCAAAAGAGGAGGAGAAAGAAAATAAAGAGAGACGGAGTCACTGCAAACAATGACCAGATTATATTGCAATGGTGTCCATGGTTACCGAAGGATGTCACATACCAGTACCGATAAAGGTTTTGATGAACTGTATTTAGAAAACAATAGTGTTATTCTAGTGTTAAAAGTCCTCAGATTTCCCCGAATTTATATATGTGAATGTAAGTGTACCGGGAGTAGTAACACAGAGAGAGACAAGTGAAGTAACATTCCTTTCAACAAATAATCAGAAGGCAATTTGATGATTGAAATTAGATGAAAAATAAAACTACCTCTCATAAACTATAAATTTTTGTGGTGTCTACAAAGCCAATGTGCACCTCTTCAATAATGTAACTATGTCTTGGAGCCATGCATGATATGGGAACACCACACAAATTTTGATTCTGCAATCTAGTTTTGCAGCAGTGCAATAGCAGTCAATAGGTACAGTCTACACAGATTAACACATCACTAGCTACTCAAGACGGCATGCAATGGCACCGCATCAAGTTTAATTCAGACTTGAGATGGCTGTGATGATGGGCTTTTAGTTCAGCCCTGTGGAAGGTAGAAACATCCCTTTCCATCTGACACCTCTGGGAATGTCACTGCTCTGCGGTGTATGTGTTGCTTGCTGATGTCTGCAGGAGCACAGGCTCTGCGTATGTTAGTCCAGCGTCTCATAGGAGAGATGTCTGCTTCAGCCTAACCTTCGGGGAAATAGCAACCAGAAGTTGGCTGTCAAGAGCAGAGCTGCTGGCCCATAATAGTATGGGGTCAGTGTGGGAAAATAGGCCTCCCACACAAGAAGAGCAGACGGGGCTTCTTAACTAAATGTGGGATGCTCTAAGTCAAGCTAACTGCCAAATATTCTTACTCACATTAAAGGAGCAGCGTGTAGGATTTGGGGGCATCAAGCAATGATGTTGCAGATTTCAACCAATGGAATACCCCTTTCCTCAACCTTCCTTGTAGGAGAACCTACGGTGGCCTTCAGGTGATGTAAAAACATTAAAGGCCCTCTCTCGAGCCAGTGTTTGGTTGTCCGTTCTAGACTACTGTAGAAACATGGTGGTGCAACATGGTAGGTTCTATGGAAGAGGACCCGGTCCCTATGTAGATATGAAGGGCTCATTCTAAGCTAACGATTCTTAGTTTCAGGTGATTATAATGATAATGAAAACCTAATGATGAATATTATATTCTATGTCTGCCAATATATTCCCCTAAATGCTACACACTGTTCCCGTAAGTTGAGTTAAGGAACAGATCGGTTTGGGTGTGACATTTCCCCATAAACCCACGGCAGTGAATGGAGTTATCAATGGCAGTAAGTGGCTTTCTCACCTCTAAGATCGAGGCAATTCCACTTTATTTGTATTACCCTAATTTGATGTCACAAAAGCTTCACAAGGTTTACATTATTAAATATGTAATGACAATGACACCGTTCAACATTCTCGATAAGTTTTTTTTCTTCTTTTTGATCAATATGAATAAAAAGAGTGTATATACGGTGGTAGACCTCTTCAGCTTGTCAAATTTTGAAATATAAAGATGGGACTTCCTAGAGTCCTCTGGGTTTAGGCTGCTTAACATTTAATTGCAATATCTGGTCACTATCTAGTAAAGCAAAAATGCCCCCCAAAACCCATACAAATGAAAAAAGATTAAAATAATCACAGGTAAGATGATGAATAAAATGATGCTGTTAACAGTTACTGAAGGTATCTGCATTTATATGTATATGCCATAAATGAATGTTTTATGCATCTAAATTTTATTTTTCTTAACTTTTCTTTTCTCAATCCCCTCAAAGCTGTCCTGTATTTAAAGTCCTGTTCTAAGAAAGAAAAAAGACAAATAAGTGCACTCTTTTGGGATGAAGTTGATATTATAGAATGAAAGCAAAGTTGTCATCTTTTATGATGCTTTAGCCAATAAATAAAGTTTGTCACACAAATTATCCCTGGATCACTTGAAACACCCTCTTGCTTATTTCAGCATTGTTTCGGGGGTAAAAAATGTTCCCGCCTCGATGACTCAGTCTTGATTGAGTGTTCTTCTGCTTTATTACCCGGGGGCATGTTTGTTGCCATGGTGACAGAGAAAGCAGGGGCTGACACAGTATTTCATTACTGACCGAACAAAGAGCAAAATTAAAGATAATTTTCCATTCTGAAAGACAGGCAGGCAATGATTAAAATGATCACCTTGCTATGTCATTTTATGCCATGAAGAAGTACAGCTATTATTGTTTTACATCACAAAAACGTACCCAATATCTCTACCACTAACTGTACCTCGCTTCCTTGTCATTACAAAAATGTAAATGAGAAGTATTTGTCTATACATGTGGGTTAATCTTTGACTGTATGTGCACATCCTTCTGTGCATTTTAAAACTTTACATTCAGCTTTTAACCAACGTACTGTGTTCCTGTTATTTTAACCTCCAATAGGCTGGGAATATATAAATAAATAAGTATATTGCGGCTTTACTTCTGGCTTCATTTTAATGCAACAATAATATTTAAGATAACCTTGAACTGGTAAATATTTCTTTATGCTCTTACATTGGGGAGGTGAATGCCGTCATCCACCTAACCAATTTTCACCTTGGCTTTAGTAATGGTGAAATTATATTATGTTTCTACTACCTTGCTATCCAGTCCACTGTCAAATCCAAACAGTGTACAGTTATTTGTATGCATTCTTCCATACATCACAAAAAAACAGAGATATGACTAAAAAACATCTTTCTTTCACACACATACAAGTGTATGATTTCACCAATGTGTATGCAAGCAGTTGTCCAGCTGTGTTCGAGCAGAATTTAAGACTTAATTGTCTTATGGCTTGGCAGATCACAAATCAGCCCACAGCCAACCTCATCACATCTGTGTATGACAGCTGTATGACACCCAGATGTATGCACTCACATGTGACATTGCTTTTCCAAGTTACTTCTAATTTCTTAGTCAAATAGCTATGTACAACATGTGAAATGATCCCCCGCCCCTGTGGCTGCCTGTAATTCAATAAGATCAGACCAATGAATGCATATGGATCAAATGAACCCAAAATAACACACATTACACTCGCAACACACAATGTATCACATTATGCTATATGCTCTCATCAAGGCATATTAGAGCAATTGCACAAACAAAAGGAACAGTTGTACTAAAAAGATTAGATAGTCCAGTAAACTGTGTTGACTGCATGCATTCTGGCGAAGGGTGAGCTAATGTGGCTAACTCTGGGTGGTGTGGTCTGATGATGAAATGCCTTGTGTACTTCTGTGCGCACACATGCATTTGCATACTCTATGAATCCGATCAAAGACAGTGTGATGAGCCGTGCCTGCCTCATGAATATGCAAAAGGCAATGTTCTGCTTGCATTATGAGTTTGTTTAGGCCTGAGCTGCACTCTCGTGTTTTCACTCTTAGTTCCACCTTATCCAGGATTGTCTTTTCAACTGTGACCTTCGCTAAACAAACCACAACTTATCTGGCTTAAAGTCTTGAAAGAAACTAGGAAATGGAGAGGAGAAAATAAATAGACAAAACACAAAAAGTGCTGAGGAGAGAGATAAGACTACACTGGGTCAGGGAAGAAAGGAAATGAAATTAGGTATATGTCCTGTTTGTGCTTTGGTGGATTTATGTCCCTGCTTTATTTATTTCATTTGAGTAAAAAAGCGGTGGCAGTAGCAGACGTGGAAATTTTAAGAGCTGTGATCATGAAATTCACAGGCAAAAATAGGATTTGACTGAACATGGCCCCAAAAGCAGGTGAATATATGAATGGTCAATTAGGAACAACAGAAGGCACAATGCAGGTGGTGTGACAGACGAAAATATGTTTGTAAAATATGTTAGAAGATACTGAATATATAGTGCGGTTACAGTGTCAGTATTTATGTGATATCATTTTTAATATATATTACACAGGTAGCTTTTTAGCTTTTAGAAGATGAGCTGTTACATGAACCTTTTTTACTTTGAATATTTCATCATAAGGATAGAACTTTTTTACCCTAATGACCCTCCTCCCTGCCTGTTCCTCTAAAAAAAAAAAAGTAACACTATCTTAATCATCTAAAAAGGAAGATCCCAATTATCTATAGTGCTTCTCGCTCGAGCAATGCCTCTGTATTGGTGCCAATATTCCCTTACTCTCCAAACCTGTCACTCCACATTTGACAAGGAACAAATCCCTCTCTTTCCATCTACTCTATTGTCTCATGATTATTGAACAAATGCCAATGTGAGTTACTTGATATCTTCGTATTGCTATGGTGATTAAAGATTAGATTAGGACAGTGCTTCTCAATCCTAACTTGAACTCTGGAACACAATGTTTAGGTCATGCAAATCCCATATTTCACCAGAAATTGCCAAGACTCACACTGTATGTTCATATTTGTTAATTGTTTGATATATCTTTATTACATTTTTTGTTCTTTATTTCTACAGCAATTTTCAAAATCCTTCCTTCTTTCTCTCATCATGTTACTGAGTAAAGCAAGGTACAAGTTACAGTGGTTGCTCCTTTCACAATTATTAAGAGACACACAGTGACACACACTTATAAAGGAGCAGTCATGTTTCATAAGATGCACATCATAAAGGTATTGCAAATTATATTTCCACACATATTTTCACCAAGGACCTAACACTGCAATATATTGCACTTCACCTTTGATATGCTATCTGGGGCAAAATCAGAGGATCCTTGTAGGTTTTTATTCTCTCACCTAATTAATCAGCAATGGGTGGCGCCTGCCATTGCTAGCTTGCATTATTCTGTATTTGTACTGTGGCAAAAAGCCGTGGCTCTAATTAGGAGAGATGATCTATTTTCCATAATGAGAATTGATGGCTTTTCTTCTGCACCACCAAATATTTTCTCTCTTTCTCTTACTCTTTCAACTGAAGCCCTCATTCTCTCTTACCCCCCACACACACTTCAGAGGTGTGTAGAGAAAAGGAGTAAATGAAGCACTATGTGATTAATGGACTTCATTTCCAGCAGATTTGACTTCCCAGTGACAGCACACTTAAGCTTTGTGATTATTAGATTCGAGCCTGTCTCAAAAAGTCCGTTTACAGAAGAACGTCTCTCCCTGTCCTCTCCTGATCACCCACACAGTTTCTATCTTTCCTTCTCATAAACTTTACATAAAAAAAAAAATCCAATATTTTTTTGTTTCATGCACAGTATGGGGTTGTCCATATATAGCATTTGTGTCACATGATCAAGTTAAGAAAACCCAAAACAGAATAAATGAATGCAAACATTAGGAAAATAGTTGTCCTACTACTACTTTGTTTAAAATCTGAAACAATTTGTGGGATAATCTGCAAAGTTGCTCCTGTGCAGTACAGATGCACTGGGCCTAAATTAGTCACCTTGTAAAACAGAAAACCCATATAGACTATGATCTTGTCACCTCCCATAGGTGTCAGAGCCTCCTAATCTTTAAACACAAAGACAGCCCCTCTCTATGTGGCTTTGAAAGCCTGTGCTAATGCTGTGTAAACATTGCTGCTGCTGTTTGCCACTGATTTAGCACATGTTAATATTACATGAGACAGTGGGGGCCTTTGATGATGTAAGTGAATACTCAAACTAGGGCTTTCTACCTCAGGGAAGGGGAGACGGGGCTGTGGAGCAGCTCCTTCGAGATTTGTTTCACTTCGACATGCAATCCAGCTGGGTTGGATTGTTTGCGTTTTAAATACTCAGGCAAAAAGTAATAACTAAATGTATAAAGTGGAACATATAAGGGCTGGCAAGCTAAGTGATAGCTTAAGAATTAGTTTATTATGGCGGCCATTTATGTGTTTGGTTGCTTTTTTTAGGCATATGAAATAGCAGACCAGTTGTACTTAAAAATCAATGATGTGTCCTCAGGGATTTAAACTAATTGCACCTAGTCCCTTAAATCGGTGTTTCTATTGACAATTTTGCTCACTTTGATGCACCTGGATGATATGAAATCCATGCCTACACATGGCAAGTTAGGTCTTGAAAGGACACATTTTTTCCCAGAGCTGAGAAAGTCTGGCAGCTAATGTGGGCTTTTGGAATCAGAGGAAGATGGTTAATAGCTGTAAGCAGTGATTGGATGACTTGGCTTTAGTATAGCAAACTATTTCATATTTGGGATTAAAATGTGTTCAGAATTCTGTGGAGTTTTCAATCTGAAACTATTTATTCTCACATTATGCATGCTCATTTTTACATTTACAATAACATTTTTAAAATGTCTTTCTCTGTATGTAACATCATTATGAAAATGTCAACTTGCTTAAATGAATCCCAACTGACTGAACATGAAATCTACCATGTATTCCAAAATCACTTAAGGATAAGATATAGATATAGAGCATGTGTAGAGATAGCGGGCATGTTCCTGTTTTCTTAAGTAGAATGAATGTTTCAGAAATTTGAAACAGGGTTTAAAACAATCTTATGGACACAATAATGAATTTTAAGTTGTGTGTTATTGAGAATCAACCAAGAAATATTTTTTCCTGTAGAGTCCCCTTGAGATTTCCTGTAACTCACAAATTGAAAGCCATCTTAAGCCGTGTGCAGTAACCTAAGCAACAGCCCACAGGATGCAATGATCTCTGTTTTCTTCTTCTCTGTTTCACCTGTGTGCTGGAACCAATTCCCCTGATCTATCAGGCGCCTAAGGCCAGTTTGTGCCTTCTGGGAGATGTCCTTTAATATTGCTGCACCAACCTCTGATAATCCCACACCTCCCACAGCCACCGCTGGACAGTTCAGTGATGATGATCTTTCTCTGACTTCAACCATATACCAAAACCACGCATGTCCGCTTGCCAGCTGGCATCGTGTTACTCTAAATTTTAAAACAGAATGTTTATGCAAGTGTACACAAAAGTACAAAAATGTGTGAGCATGCACACGCCTCGTCGATTTTGCTCACACACACTCACAGCACAATGTCATCAATAGAGCCGTAGACACAAGAATGAGAAGAGCAGTTTCAGGAGAGAGAACAGACTCTTGATGAGCCATTAACCTGCTGTCGGTGAGGGAAAATGGCTGTGGGACGTGGTTTAATTTACCCTTCTATAAAGAGGTCGTTGAATTGATGAGCCACAGGAAAAAGAGTTACACCCCTGATTTGGTGAATTAGCAATGCTGACGGTGAACAGGTTGAGTGAGGAACTGGAAGAGTAGTCAATACCTCCAATCAATGTAAGCATTCAGAGAATCACTGCTACACTCGTGGTCAAATCTATAAAACTAATAATATGGATTTGGGCAGGCCTTTCGTGAATGCATGCTCCAATTTGCAAAGGAAATCATTTGAAATCTCTTCTGAAGCACTCTTAATTGTTTTCTTTAGCAAAAGTTACTGAAAAGTGAGCTGTATTTGACACAGTAGGCGAGGCTGGGCCTTCTCTGCATTGAGTTCAAAATATCTCTTTAAAAATATCCATCAGCGGGTACAAAGAGTCAATTTTCACTTTGAAATCAGCTGCTGGAGATTTCTATGTGCTCTCCTAACCGTCCATTACAGCCACAGAAATGCAAACCTCTTGGTACAGCTCAGAAGTGTATTGCCATCTGCCCAGCTGATGACCCAGCAGCTGGCCCGACAGAGGTGCGACAGACAGCAATGCCTAGCAGGAAGCGAATACCTGTGATTTCATCCAGTAGCTCTATGGTCTCTCCATCTAGAAAGAGCTAGTGAGAAATGGAAAATTATGGCCTGCTCTGTGCGTGCATGGTATTTCAGGATGTCTGCTGAACCATTTCATATGAATATACCTATATCTTTGCTCATTCTGGCTTGTAAAATCTAAATTAGACATGGATGTCCAGAAAACTACAGATGCCCTGAGAGGCCTAATGGCTGTAAAAAAAAAGACACTATCGTACACAGCTATCCACCAAGGGGCATTAGCATCTGCATACGATGTAATGCTTCATAAACTACCTCTTGACATCAGAGCTGCAGAAACCTTTTAAACAAATATCCCAAATACAGTATGCACACAGACATGTATGGAATATAATATCACTAAGAAGCTGAATGTATCTGTGTGTACATTGTGTGCTTATGTGAGAAGGATAGAGTGCTCTGATGCCCTCTATATCCTTCACTGGGAATAAAACAAAGACAGACATTAATTGAAGTCTCCTAGCATGCAAGAACAGGAGGTTTTAGCATGATGGGTAATAACTCCAGTGGCAGCGTGCTTCACACTGACTCCCATTTGAGAGGTAGCATTTCCTACTCCCCTGCTATGCTGTAAGAGCAGAAAATGGGAAGCAATTTACAGTACAGTATATGAGGAAGGGCAAATACCCAGGGCTTATCATCATTATAACTTTTAATATATAATGCTTAGATACATTATAAAAGGTAACATACTGAATTGTTGACCTGCTAAAGTATATGCCCTTTAAAGAATTAATAACCAACTGAGGTTCAAATTTGATTGGCGTACAAACAAACAAACTAAAACTAAAAAATAGTTGCCTCCATTGTATTGTTCGTTAAATGTGTACATGCACATGCACATTCTCCATGCTATTCCAACGATGTATATCAGGCAAGAGTACAACTACAAAGTGACTGCATTGTGCACCTTTGTGCAATTTCCTTTATTATTGACATTGTTCTAACTATTCTAGTTGGTTGTGCACGGTCGTAGCATGCTGGGGATAGGACTGGGTGGTGGGATGGATTGGGAGAATGAGCAGGATGGGCCAGAGGGTTGGGAAAGGGGAGGGCCGTTTTATATTTTGTATAGGCTATTATATGGTGATTGTGTATTTTTTGTATACCAGAATATTTTAAAATATTCAATGGAGATGTTAAAAAAGTGACTGGTCAAACACAATAGTGTACATTTAATATAATGTTATGAATCGTTCAATAACATGACATGGAGTTCAAGGTCATCTAATAAATTATTTACTAGATTTTCAGAAATTATGTTGTATTTGGAACGTGTACTGAACATTAATCATCTCATGACTAATAATGAGATAAAATCCATTTTACGTACAGTCTCTACATTGAGACAAAATGGGACCTGTCAGAACATTCTGTACTTTGGAACACTGTATTGGTCACATCCTGGAAACATGAAGATGATACATGAATCAGAGGGAAAAAAGGCATTTTGGGACATCACATGTGATGATGATGACTAAGCCTCCATGGGCACATGACATAATTGAGGATTTATGCTGGGCTATATATCATATTACCATAGGAAGTCTATGTTCACAGAAGCAATGTCAAGTCTTATTCCCCTTTTGCTTTCTCTTTTGTCGCACTTAATCTTGTGTAATCCACTTAGTGTCATATCTGAATAACATGACAGGAATTCCTCCGCTCCTTGTTGGGTATCACCTTTACAGAAGCTATCCCAGCTCTTAGCGGGAATACTGATGGTTTTTGTCTCTGAGCTAAGCTTATCTCCAAGGCAATTTGTTTGTGGAAGGTTTGGTAAAATGTGTCACACAAGCATTGCCACCAATTCATGCATTCTGTGAGGGATAATGGACCCTCGAGTTGACTACCGTTAGCCTGCAGGGGACGGTTGGGGGCAGTCTTTTGTGAAGACATGCTTGATGCCGGTATAATTTCCATTTCTTTATCCTCCCCTTTTAGAGACAATGGAGATGTAACACAAATAATGTCAATATCAGCTTATGGTTAAAAGATTGGATGATTGCATCCCAGGGCACAGCGGTAATTCTTCAGAAAAAGGGCTGATGACAAATTCCCTCTGAGACACGTGGACTGAGTCACAGGGGAATTAACAAAGAAGCCAAGAGGAAAAAAGTGCGAAATGTCAGTGTATATTATTAGAATCAAAGTTCCACAAGTTATTTATGTATGTACTAGTGATGTTTTGTTTTGCATTTTGCTCGTATAACAATAGTGTGTTTGAATGTTATTTGGTGATCTGTATCCAATAAAACAACTTTGAGAAGGCCACAATAAAACATATGGCAGAACAGTGTTAAATCTGAGGTTTTGGCTCACACCTCATTTGAAGCTTTGGCCATGTTTAATATGAACATCCAACATTATAACATTATAGACATGACAGAAAATACAGAAAAGCATAATAGGTCTCCTTTACCGATGTGTTGTTT
This sequence comes from Perca fluviatilis, assembly GCF_010015445.1. Classification (NCBI taxonomy): domain Eukaryota; kingdom Metazoa; phylum Chordata; class Actinopteri; order Perciformes; family Percidae; genus Perca; species Perca fluviatilis. The sequence continues at coordinate 28,069,980 of NC_053112.1, read as the reverse complement.
TATGAAATTATCATATGCTTTTATTGTATGAAAAATGAAATCTGAAAATTAACTACAGCTGTCAGATAGTGGAGTAAAACATTTCCCCTGTTAACTGTAGTGATGTATAAGTATTAAGTAAAACAGATATACTCAAATAAATTACAAATACCTCAACATTACAGTACAGTAAAGACAGCCATAACACAGTACTTCATCATATTTTCAATATTTTGGTCTAGCTTCTGTAGTTTCAGGCTGCGATGCTCTTGGTCTCAAAAGTTGCTTCATTTTGCTACTTCAAGCTCCTTTATTGCCTCCATGAGCTGTGTGTCACAGCCTCTGCTGCAACTACTACTGTTGACTGTGTTGGTAAGTGGGCCAAATCAGTTAGCTAGACTACAATAAAGGCCTTTTTATGGTTGTGCATAGAATCAACGGCGTATCGCTGCAGACCCCTCTGCGTCTACTCCGGACCCTACGCCGTAGCCTGACGTGCACCTTTCGAAAAATGTAACTACACGTAACAGCGATGCACGTCGCTTGGCCGTGGCTTGGTAGCGTTCCATTTCCCCCGACTCATTTCCTGGTCCTCCTCCCCATAAACAATATGAAATCAAGGAGAGCCTGCTAAAGATGTCTCTCGTTGGTCATAAAGCACAGGGGAGACACTTTGTTTCTCTCACTACGACTCTAGAGTCAGTACTCGCTCCGAAGCTAATCACCGGCACTCTCTCACTTCTCCCTCTACCACACACTCCCCCTGCACACACGTATGCCGGCTCGACGCACACACCAGTGCACAAGTATAAACACAAGGCCACTTATGTAGGCTACGGCGAAAGCTCTGCGTGGAGCCTCCGCAGGACCATGAGACGGCCTTTAGTGACTTCCTGTTGTTTTTAGAACACCAGCATGCACCTGTCTCCCATTCACCTCACACAGTATATTTGCCTCATCTGTCGTCCTCTAAACCCGCCCTTCAACTCTCTCTGAAAACCTCTGATGTGAAGTGATAACTGTATGTTGTCACCACTGTATCTCACTTAATGGCTCTTAATGATACAGGACTCAAAATAATATCAGTATAATTCATTCAGTTAAGTTTGCAGTTAATTACAGACAACCTCTTAGCAGGTCAGTGATTAAGCATGAATGTCTTCATTTTTTATCCATTTTCATCTGGCCTCATACAGCTCATATTTCATAAACGCTTTACTGGACAGCAAAATTTCTTGCCACAGACAAAGAACTTCCTAGTAATATCAGAATGGCACATGGTCTCTGGAGATAGCACCAATATTGTCAGCATATTATACTCTCTTGACCTGAGTCATTGACCAAGGACCCTCTTGCCCACTTTGGTTCAATCCACAGTAAATCCTGATCCACTTTATTTAATTTATATTTCCTAATGATGGAGTCTACTGTGCTTTTTTTACACTCTAAACTTTAAAAAACCCTTTTGTACTATTCCTCAGTGTGATGCCTCTTCACAATTCTGTCTCTGAATTCTAAGGGAGTGACTTCACTGTACACTTTCTGTTCTGATATGCTCTGCAATATGTAAGAAACGCAGATGTGAGTCCACTAGACATCTTTGATGGGCAGAAAAGTGCCAAGACGCATTAAAGAACAAGCACTAGAAAACACTCAGAGGTGCTGGGTAAAGTCTGTATGCTACAGCACCACAGGGATATATATATATATATATATATATATATATATATATATATATATATATATATATATATAGGAGTACAAAAGCTATACGAAAGCCCTTCCAGTAATAAGCAGATTCAGTGTTCACCCAATGTGCTCCCATCAAACAGTATTTGTTTCTCTGTTGTGCCAGTGTGAGTTTTTCCTCAATTTCCTTCATGGTAAACAATGGCTCTCGTCTCCTCTAGTGTAACTGGATAAGTAACACTGATGAGCAGAGAGCCTCTCTTAAACACTGAGTTGCTGGTTTCAACTTGAAGCATGTGTTTCAAGAAAATAAAGCACAGGAAGTCAGTGGAACCTTAATACAAAACTTTTGTTTTCTTTTTTTTATAAAATGAAAGCCCAATTCACCCTTAAATTGACAACAGTGATTCATTCTACATAACTGACAATACTTTAATACACTACAGTTCTATTTGTACTTTAGTTGTATCCTGTACTTTACAGACTCAATTAAATGCATGTATCTACTTTAGCATTTTGGGTAATTATGTGTAGATCAGCGAGAAAAGACACATGATTTACCCATTCCATTGTTTGTGTTATGTACCAATGCATTTACACGCATGTCATATGGCTGAGAGCTTATAAAATAAGCAAAATAAACAAAAGGAAAATGAAAGTGGAGTGGGGGGGAGGTTGAATGCTTCATAAAGGCAATATGCACAGATATGTGCTTACTCACAGGCTTTGTTGCAAGAATCTAAATTACAGAAATCTATAGTACTGAGACAACAATTGAATAACCACATTACTTTCTGTCTGACTTTTTTTCTTTTGGCTGTAAGTTCACCTAAAAATAACTCCAAAAGGGGCATACCTAAGGTGGATTAGGCGAGGTGTGATGTATCTTTCTACGCACTTCTGTGGCTACATCATCCAAAGGCAGATTTCCTCTGAGGCTAATAACTTTGTATGAAAAGAGGGGATTAATGTTGGCTTAAAGGTTTGGGTCATCACAAATAGACCTGTTCCAACAGTGATCCATCCCCTTCCCGGTTAACTGTCCAGTAAAGTGCTTAATGCAGTGGCCCCCAGAATAATATTTACTGCTGCAGTCTGTCTCATGTCGCTGAGCCCTGAAGGCCAATTCAGTATTGGTTACATTCAACAGTGTATTGATTATGCATAATCACTGGAGGTATGTCTTTCCCCTTGACTCTGCTCATGTCCAAAGTAAGGTCACTGCTGTAAATCCAAAGTAGGAAAAGCTAATGAACTGATGAAGGTAAAGTGAACAACCTATCATAATGTAGCTAATGTATAGAGAAAGCTCTATCATCACAGACACAATATACTGCATTCCTGAAATTAAAAAAAATACTACATTTGCTGTAACTAATTAATGCATTTACAGCTTAGTGGATTACGCTGTTATTGCAGCATTTGGGACAACAAAAATTTAAACCGTTTATTCCTAATGAAAAATGCAGGTATCAAAGAAAGCTAATTTAATTAATTAAGAAAAGGGCAAATGAAAAAGACTGCTAAGTAGGGTTGTGAGGATGCAAAAGCAAATACAAAAGCACAACAAGGGGGGATAATCATAATCAAAACAACATACAGAGCTATGCTAAGAACAATAAAAAAAAAAAAAGTAATAATAGGACCGGAGAACAATGCACACATGTACAATAAGACAAAAAGACTTGTCTACACATTATGCAACTCTGCTCTTGATTGCAGGAAGCATTACAGATATAGGGCCCTGTTAGAGATAAGGCAGATACAAAGGTGTCCTTCATAATGCCACAGCGGTTAAAGAGAAATGCTCCAAGTCAGGGTCAAAGGAAAACCTAATTTTGACATTAGAATAGTGATGGAGCGTAACGTCCTTTAGAGGTCCAAGAATTGCTGGCACGTGTTCATTCTCGCTGCAGTGGCAATAAAAAGGAACCACGGTAACTTTAAAAGATTGGATATTCATCTTGTCTTTGAATTAACAAGAGCATATCCGTGTGGGCAACACTAAATTAATGGAGAGCTTGGCCTGCAGCATCAATGTAAGAGGCACATTAAAGGAACTTAAAACTGACAAATGGTGATTATACATGTGTATTGAATGGTGTGAAAAAGATAACAATTATATATAGCCGTACATATATAGCAGAGAGGGGGAGAAAAGGCTGTAGAGTAGTAAAGATTTTTTTAACTACACATTTGTACCGAGACTTTTATATGGATGAACACTCTACTAATTCTACTGTATATTCCTTTCCTTTCCTTTCTCTTCCATTCCTTTAAAAACACTTCTGACCAATACTCAGCCACAATAAATATCTCCAGTTTCTCAAGGGACTTTGTACTCTTCTCCCTTAGCAATGTTAGCACATAGTGACAGTCAAATGGGGTGTGATAAAAAGTGTACTATGTTGTATGAGAAGTCTGGACTCTTACGCCTAAATTCCTGATTTTGTAAACACAATTTTCTATTAAATACTTCAATAATGGAAAAATCTTAACAGACCAGGATATTTAAAGTTTAATTAAAAGTCTAATGTTCTACCTATAATGTTGCTATAGAAAATCATTTAAACACAATTTTAGATGATAATTTCTCATTCATCTTGGGAAAAGGAATAATGCCTTTATTAATAGCAACCCAAATTGAGCAGTTGACTTGAAATATTGATAATTGCTATTCTCAGCCAAATGATCTAGGCTACACTTTAAAACATGGGAATAGATGATTCAATAAAATAGAGGTTATATAGAAGTTATAACCTTTCATGATACTCTCTGACTGAGGATCTTAAGCTAGCAAACTCATTCCCTTCCGTAAAATATCTTATTAAGACTCACTTTTACCTTATGGCTTTTTCTTAAACGATGGTATTTGTTGTAACTATTTATATTATTATTAGCAGTATATTGTTATATGTTATGTTCATGATCTTATTAACCTCTATCTTTTATTGTAAAGCACTTTGTGACTAAAATGTGCTATGAAGCTAATATTATAAACATGGCAAAACATGGAGGCTTCAAACACATCTTCAACCTGGCAGCACAGACTATACAACCACCACAGTTTTAAGGTGGGCACCCAAGATTAGTGTCACCAATTAAGTATCCGACCAAATGTGGAATATGGTCACAATCCCCCCCTCTGTTCCTGAGTTATGGCGTTGAAAAATTGCCAAATAAGCATTTTACCTGAATATTATGATGTCACAGTTAATTTGACTTTTGGCCTTTTAAATATAAGATGTCATCACTTCATCATTTTCTCTTATTAGACATTTGTGTGAAATGTCAGAATTAGCGTAGGACTTTGTGAGTTATAACCAAAAATGTGTTTTGTGAGGTCACAGTGACCTTGACCTTTGACCACCAACATCTTATCTATACATTCTGGAGATCAAGAGTTTGTTTGTGCCGAAATTGAAAAAATTCCCTCCATGGGGTTGTGATATATCGCGTTTTACAAGATTGGGACGGACAACCCAAAGACATAATGCCTCTGGCCACAGCTGTTGCCCGCGCAGAGGCATAAAAAGACACTATGCCTGTAGCTCTGCAATCACAGCTGGAGATCTCTAATATGACTTTGTAGATAAAGTACCTCATCATCTCATGAAACCGAAATTCGCATGCATGTGCTACTCTGCCAGTTGCAGTGTCGTGAACCTATTTAACCCTGCAGAACTTGATCTTACTAACAACATGTCTCTTCCAATGCGTCTTCATTGGCTCGTGGAACTACAATGACTTATTTGCAGGCTCTGCCTTTTACCATAGAAGTTTTGTAATTAAAATTTGCTTCATAAAACAATAGACAACTATAGGCTTAGTGAATGAAATCCATTCACTCCAACTCCTACCATGACACTGATGGTAATATGCTGTGTTACCAGCCCAGTTAACAGTGAACCACCATGCAACAGACAAGCCAGAGAGGCTTGAGGGGACCAAGGGGATGTTACATCTTGTTAACATGAGTATACTACCTCTGAGACTGTCTCTGTGGTACCCAAACACCTTAAAACTCAAATTCCTCACTCTCATATCCGCTGTAAAATCAGATGAAGGGACAGCGTGTTAGTAACGATGACTGTACAGACCATTGCCACTCATATCACTTTAAAGCAGGCTAACAAGGCATGTGGGCAGTGTAACACCGATTTTTTTAAACAGAAAAATATGAAAATATGCGAATTGATGATTATGCAGCATATTCCATCTAGGTAACATTAGTAGTGTTTATCAAATTTCCCCACAATGCTGAATATTATTTACACACATACGTTTCTTTTTTAAATAAATGAAATAATTTACAATACAATTGCGCACAAAAGGGTGTACTAGGGCTCAGGTCTGCCAACACACAAGCTTGTGATAAGCCATTGCACAGCCAGTGAGCTAGTCTCTGCTTGGACTGGGGCTTACACTCCAGCATACAAACAACTGCTGTGTACCTCACTATCACAACATTCTTAACAAAATAAACCAAAAAATTATGGGGCAAAAGCAATGCAATACTCCCCATACTTTTTTTTTTACTTTATCAAAATAATAGAATGCATTAGCCTTAAATGTCCTTGGGCTAAACAAAGTTTTAACAAACGACATGTTTTAAGTGTAGCATCAGTCAGATCCTCCCTCATCAGCAAACATCTGGGGCAGACCAAAAGGGCACACAAATCACTCACTCTCTAGCTGATGTCAAAGGAAGCAGCAGTGCTGTTTTAAGTGAGGCCCACATAAAGGCTTCTAAAGGCTCCTTTGAAAGGGCCATGAGAACAAAAGGCAACGCCCACTGAAGGGCAGAGGAATTTATCACAGTACTTTTTCTCCTACCACACTGCAGATGGGGATGACCAAGAAACAAACTCTTTCCAAACTCCATATGAGAGATAGTAAATGTATAAATGTATAAACTTTGATGAAATGTGTCAAACCTCTTTTAAAGGTACAATGTGTAGGAATTTCTCCCATCTAGCGTTGAGATCATATATCGCAATCAACTCTCTCGCACCACGCAGTTCAAAGCATGTATTACAGCTACGGTAGCCTTCACGTTTCAAAAAGCCGGTCTTTTGCCCTTTTCAATATCCTTTTTTCTTTTTCTCGGCGAAGAAGAAGTTCCAGGTCCTGAAATTTGGATTTTTAAGACGTGTAGTCCTCCATGTTTCCTTCTTCAAACTTGCCGGGCCGGGAAGCTATGATACCCATTAGCAGCATTAGCAGCACCTGTGAGTTTATCATGTGATAGTGAAAACGTGAAAGGCGGAGCAGTATGTCCTGTATGTCTCTTACCGGCTAACGTATTTCAAGATGGCGCATGAATATGGAGCGTCTACCCCAGTTCATGTGAATGCAAATGTAAAATTTCAAGCCAAAACGAATACTTGGAATTGATGGTGGAGGTAAATATTCATGAAAAAGTACAAGTTTGTGAGCGGGCAACACTAATTTTGATAATGAACAACTAAACACGTTACACACTGGACCTTTAAGTATAAGCTGAACAGAGTACATAGCTGACCTGTGTCACTTTTTAAAAGTTTGTAAAGATGGACCTATGTGCCTATGAATCATGGATCAGGCTTCGAACTGCAAGGCCATTCCACCAAATTTGGAAACAAAACAAAAAACATGATAAATGAGAACATATAAGAAAATAAGAAACTGATGTTGCATTTCATAAACAATGGTGACATTTTAGCAACTCAAGTAAAAATAAAACACTAATTGGCATCTAAAAATCTAAATTATAATGGAGCAAAATTAAGAAAAACATGGAAACACAGATAGCATGGTTAGACAAAGAAGAGCAAAAGCTTGTTATAGTCTGAATACAGTGCAAATACTTAATATGTAACAAAGCCAAGTGACACCGGCTGCTTTATTTACCTGTTCTATTGGCAGTGTGTCAGCGTGCCTGTCGTGTGTGGTAGTAATATGCACTGTAACTTACTCCTGCTGCAGAATTCATAGCATCCTCTTATAGGTATGACTACTTACTACAAACTAAGCCAAAAGAGAAAACAGTAGATACAGTATGTGTGTAAACAGACCCTCAGTGCCTGTAGCCTCACACAGGTAAACAATAACTACCCGCCATTATACATAGGTACATATAGTATGAAAACATCTCCCTGAAAGCTTTATTTACAGTTGCTGTGATCATTATTTGTTAACCTTTAGAAAGGTGGTGCAGTAGCAGGCATGTGCACATTTACATACATTTAGTGTGTGAGACATCTCAGCTGCACAGAAATATAGTTTTAATTGGTTTATTCATAGCAACAAAAAAAGCCACTGTCACATGATGCACATGCAAACAGTTTAGTCTGAAATGTATTTAATTAAATCAGCATTTCAAAAATTCAATTGTTATCCAGGACTGTCTAAACTAGTAAGGTTGAGCTGTGATTAGCTATTCACATCACCACAATGAAACACAGAAGGAAAATAAAGCACACTGGTCTATTTTTCCAGCTGCAAGCAGCAACATTACTCAAAGCGGCTAAGATCTACACGCCAAGCTGCACACTGAGCATGTTATTTGTAAAACTGAAATAAAAGTCAATGGTGGTTAAAGCTTCGAGTTGTGGTTTGCAGAGTGATGTTTAGCCACAAATGTCTGCACACCCAGTTAAGAAGAAGAGCATGTTCAAAAGCGAGATTTACCTCCATTCTGCTAAGTAACCACATTGCAAATCATTTAATAACATTTCTCTCACTGTCTAGAAGGAAAGTTATTTGTATGTCATTTAACACCTATGAAAGCAAGAATGTGCATACAGGAAGAGTACAGAATTCTAAAGGAAGTGTGTGTGTGTGTGTGTGTGTGTGTGTGTGTGTGTGTGTGTGTGTGTGTGTGTGTGTTGTGTGTGTGTGTGTGTGTGTGTGTGTGTGCGTGTGTCTAAAGAGTGTAAAGATTTTGATAGTGTACATGGGCATATTGTATTAATTAAATACTTGCTTACATTTGCATTTTTGCAGTTTCTCTTACGCTATATATACATATATATATATATATATATATATATATATATATATATATATATATATATATATATATATATATATATATATATATATATATATATATATATATTAGCCAATATCACAATTTATTCTAGGTCTTAATTCTTAATTCTTAATTCTAGGCACCATTATGGTGACCTGACCTGCATTGCTCATATACGGTATTTGCACAGAACTTGCACATACATATTTAAGTTCTGAACTAGCAAATAAGAATAGATATATATGGATATATACGTGTGCCCTCATGTATAATTCATGACTGACCTCCACCAACTTGTTAGCATGTTCACGGAACACCTGGGCGTACTCCTTGACCTCCTTCTCGTTTCCACTCTTAGCTGCTTCAATGAGCACCAACAGAGGGACGTTGGTCTCCAGGAAAGAGTCTGAGATGTGGTCCATCACTGCCTTTCGTAACTAGAATACAGAAGGAGAGAGATGGGAAAGAGGTCATATTATTAATATTATTGCAGATGACTACTGTATTACATTTGGCAATGATTGCATATCAGTTAGGATTGTGATGAATATGATGTAGTAACATAATGGGGTGAAAGGACAGAGAGAGAGAGAGAGAGAGAGAGAGAGAGAGAGAGAGAGAGAGAGAGAGAGAGAGGCAAAGAAAGAGGAGAACTCTCAACAGGCACTTCAGTGTAAATTGTTTGTAAGGTGTCCTTTTCCCATAAGGCCTTTTACTAGGGCAGATTTTGTGACTTATATCTTTGTTTATGGAATCGTTTGGAATCAAACTGGCAGGAGACTTTGTTGTTTTATAAGACAGCTAAGGACTCTGATGCTCCTCACTGGGATTTAAGATGAGATGCCAGAGGGAACAGTATAGAAACCACAACAGACAAGTCCTTTATCTTACACAAATAGGGAGTTAGTCACATGAGACTCACTAAGACAGACAAGAATACACCATTGGGACAGAAAGGTGGATTTCCACACATGTAGCATCACCATTGATTTGTCATGAGGTAACTTGCAGTCTTAAAGCTTTCATGGTTAAATAATTTGTTCTAATTATCTGCACTACAAAAATGCAGTGGTATGAGTGCTTCTGTAGAAAGTCATGACTAAGCCCTATACATTATTATTTTTACAATTAATTTAAGTTTAATTTGCGGTTTAATATGCTATTGTGTTATTGTAATTGTAACAGTAACATAGCACTTTATTAATCCCACTTAATTAGAATTTCTTAAACACAACAACATCATGAGTATTGCAAGTTTTAGTAATTTAGTAATTCAGAACAATGGAGGTCTATACAAACGAAAACAGCATACATTGTATGCACACAAACACCACATCCAGCCGGTTCAGTTACCAATTCACCACACATTCAAATGATGACATTAAAGTGGAAAGTGTTTCATTAACAACATGGATGACAGAGATTTGTTTGAGTTTTCAAGCAATCTCATATAATTAGAAGCAAACACTGTGAACATATTCCTGAATTAATAATGTTTAAGCAACAAGGGAGATGGTAGAGGGGGCTAATAGCTGTGACTCACAAGGAAAAAAAATCATTTAACAAAGAAATAAAGTCATATGTAAGTCTGCCAATCGCACTTAAATAACCTGCAGCAATTACAATCTTAATTGCCAGTCCACAGAGTGGAGGAGTACAATAGTGAATTATGCCTTCCTCTGGGAGGATAATCCATCACTATTGCCTCTGGAAAGAGGATAGATTTGGCCAGTCTAGTGGACATGACAGGTTTGCAAATGCTGTAAACAACCTGAAGCCCACACTCTCTGTAAGCACTCCTTTATCCAGAACTCTATAATCCTGGATCACCGATTTGATGAGATGTGTACAGGCTGATAAACTTTGACATTTTTGAATTGTGAATATTGCATCTTTTTCACTCAGCAGAGACAGACTTGCATCAGTGCAATTGTGTAACCTTGCTATCCTGTCATTTGGTGGGAACAGTGGGGAATCAGGGATGATAAAAGCATTGCCAGAACTATCTCTATACTAAGTTAGTGCTGTTGCAGCACTGAATAAAGGTGTGACAAAACACATTAGCATTCTTGGACAGGTGGGGAGAAAAAGATCTTGGTTGTTTGTAGGCCTTAACTGTGATTACTTCACCAATAATGTTACTGCAGTGAATAAAGTAATGGATAGGGATGAGGGGGATGTTGTTGAGTTGCATTTTGCATGTGGAAAATTAATTGCCCTACCCACATCTTATCACTGTGTCCTAAATCAATTCTTCATACTAATTCTAACCAGGTTTTGAGTGTGGAGTGTTCACATTGGGAAAGTGACAAAGTTAAGTAGCCTAAACTCAAAGGTGTAATTATGCATAGTGAATTGTACAAACAAAATGGAAAAGCTGAAAGGAATTGTCACAGCAGTAAAATATTCAATATTTTTAAAAATCGTAGATCCATATAATAAATAATGCAGTGCTACTGATGTGTCACATCTTGAATAATTTTCTATAATACAGAACAGTATAATACATTCATTTCTTGCACACATGGCTGGAATAGGGACACAGCACATGTTTTAGCATGTGTTTTTCTGTCATCAGGATTAAGCCTGTGATGATTGAGACTTTGACGATAGTATGAAAAATCTGAAGATAGTAGACCAGAAGCAAGAGCAAAAACTACCTGAATTATGGATGGGTGTGAGTAACTCACTGTTATGAACTTGAGGGGTCAGTCAGGGAACTCAAGCTCTCAGCTTTTTTTAATCCAATAAGTAAACAAAATAAGCTCACAACTCAACTAATTCTGATTGAAATTTAACCCAAGCAGATGAATGCCACCCATTCTCCTTTTGCAGCCTGTGCTGCAGTGACAAAAAGCTGGTTGAAAATTGGCAACATTTACCTTTAATGTACACGCTGTTTTTCCCCACTGTCTCTCTCTGCCGTTGCCGAGTGAGAGTGGTCAGCGGCTCAGCAGGGCTTATTTATTAAATCAGCATTCAAATGTTGATTTAGAATTTGAATGTCAACGTTATTAATAAAGCTTCAAAGCTTCGAATTATGCAGTACAGCCCTAATGGTATCTGTGAATGTTCTGATTGAAAATAGTTATTGCTGCTGCCATGCTCTTTAAGATGTGTCCTAAAAAACAATTTCCCTCAAAAGGAAATGCGATTACTTGATCTGGGAAAACTGGTTTACCTTCATAGTTTACAAGTGCCCATCCCTAACCCGAATGCAGTGACCAGCCACATGCATTTAAACAGACTATGATATAATATAAATTGATATCTCATTGATAGACAATGTCAGACTTATGCCACATAAAAAATGATTAGGAGCTAAATTCAGCACTTGACATATGTGGCATTCCTCTATTTTCAGTTGTAATGCAGATAACTAGGGTATGAAAGCCAACAGAGTCATAAGATGATCTACTCTCTGTTCAACGTATTTTGATCTCTGTTAAAATGACTTTCAAAGGCTGTACATTATCTCTTTGTTAGTCATGGATTGGTTTGAATCAAAGAATAAAAAGCCTAGTCAACAAGACAGTTTTTGGTTTGAGTGTAAAGTTAAAAAGATTTAAACAATAATAATAAAAAAGAATTGAAGGGACTGTTCAGAGTGAGGAACAATTTTGGCAACTTCTGGGTAGAAAGTTAATTACAAGTTGTTGCATTGTTGTTACTAAGAAGCAATCCCTTGTTGATGGCATGTACAAGCGTGTACGCATAGGATAAGTGTAAAAGAGTGCTAGGCCTCAAGATACTCATGTATGCCCAACGGTGTAACTGATTCTGATGGTTGGTTCGAGTGGAGAAATGATGCAGACGAGTGATTTCCCAAGTCAGAGTCTCCCCTGCACCATCAGCATTCTAATGCCCACACACCACTCCTACTGAAATCCATCTTCAATCTTTCAGATCTCACCTCCATCCATGCTCCGTATTTCACTAACCCTTAAAAGGAAAAAGACCTGGAATTCCAACAGATAGAGAAGGCTCTTTTCATTATTAGTTAGTGGGGCGGCTATTTTTCATGCAGTGTCACAAAGGATTCAAGCTCTGAATGCAACAGGTTCTTGTTTTACATATAAATATTTGTGACTTTTTGAGAAATGATATGGGTATGGGTATTGCATCATGAGTTTCATTCATGGTCATACATTTTATTTTTCCAAAAATGCTATTGGCAGCACAGAGGCTGAAGAGATGTGTTACAAATGAAACATAGTGTAGCAGTGAGCCAAGACTGCTGTGATGATACACACATACAGACAGGTGGGTAGAGAGAGATTGAAAGATACGCTATAGGCCAAAAGTATGTAGGCACATTTGAGCTTCTTTCATGATTTGGGCTAGGCCACTTGAATTCAATTAGGTTAAATCTTAATGTTACAACACACAGTGATATTTAAGACAATAGTGTGATTCCAAAGTTGTGTCAACAATTTGGGGAGAGCCCTTTCTGGTTTCAACATGCCAATGCCCACATGCATAAATCTAGGTCCTTGACACCCCTGTTTAAAAATGTCCAAGGTCAAAATTTAACTTTATTGCACGGGGTCCATAAATAAATAGTTTTGTTGAGTGTTGTGTTTGTTTCTAGATTTAGCCCTGACCTTAACACCATTCAACATCTAAGATGAATTGGAAGATCAATTGTGAGCCGGGCCTTTTCTCCAAACATCTATGCTGAACCTCACCATGCTGTGGCTGAATGGGAGCAGATCCCTGCATAAGCTTACAAAATCTTGTAGAAAGCCTCTTGAGAAGATCATTACAGCAGCTGATTAATGCCCATAGTTTTGCAATAAGATGTTCCAACAATCAAATATGGATGTATTGTTCAGAAGTCTGCAAAAATTGTTTGAGCGTCTAGAAATCCAAGTGGTGGAAAGTATTGAAAAATACTGAAATCTGTGATGCCAATTTCCCATTGCAGCCCATTTAAAGGGGAGACACTACAGTAGAAAGGGAAATATGTTGGTGTAATTACATCTCGACTTATCCCTTATCCTGTACACCTCTTTACTTTTGCCATCCAAACATTAACAGCAGTGAATCTCACCTGATACTTAAGTGGCTAACAAGAAGCTCTGTGAAATAATAAAGATGATGAATATGCATAAGAAAACTTGACAGACAAATATCTGTGTTGCTCACGGAGGGCTGTGTGATCTTCAAAGACGAAATTAACAATAATTTGGCACAATTGTTTTTTAATGGGGAAAATGTTTGGATTTTGTGGGATAAGACACCTGCTCGGTCACAAAAACAGATGCAAACATTCTCTACGATCAGTGTATGACTCAAAAACTAATTGATTAATTAATGTTCAAAGGATTGCAAAACCATAGAGAGAATTATCATGTGTACACACATGCATTAAGAGACAACTCGGCCAACTTTCAATAGAGTCTTAACACATGTAAATGGTGGAAACCACTAATTTGAATTTGAAATACTGTAACTAAAATGAATGAAATAAATGAAATGCTATGCTATGCTGGATTTCTGAATGTTTACAGTTGCACTTTGGTTTCTGTTGTGTTTCACTTGTGATTCAGAACACATATTGGTGGGTACCTTGGGGTCAGCACAGGAAAGTTTCTTATTAAAATGTCAAGAGCAATCACAGCATGAACGGCTGAAGTCATGGCTGAGGGAAAACAGCCTGAGTAAAAATTAAGTAATAGCTCTCATATATGATATCTATCAGGGAGCACTGGAAGATGATTAGTGAGAGGAAAGTGGAGAAATTAAAGGGGACTGACTGATCAACAGTCTAAGGACAAACACATTAGATCCCTCATCTCAGAGTCTTCATTTAATTTGTCCTGCAAAATAAAACACGGTGCCAGGGGAATCCAGTTTGACATAGAAGTGTTTTTGTTCCCAAAGGAGAACTGGCACTGGCATATATCATTCATGATGCTCTTACTGATCACCTGCATCTACTGCAGTTTTTTTAAATAATGATGGGATTCTGATAATCTGTAATTGAGTGTGCCATTTCAAGTAGTATTGAATAGTAAGTAACCAAACGCATTGACTAATTCCACTAAAATCACATGTAAGAAAATGTACAAACCCTGCAGTGTTTATGGTGGCAGACAGAGCCATGGCAGCCATGCTTACTTCAGGACAAAACCCAGGGATTATTGGACAGTTTAACACCAATAGAGGTAGCAGAGCATTCACTGGGTAGTGATTTATCAGTGAGACACCCTTCGCAACCTTCAGGGCTGCTTTATTCTTACTGAGTGACCAAGCCTTTAGGATAGTGTTTCTGGCACACAACCTGAGTAAAAAAAAAAATTCCACGTTGCTCTACTAACCATTAACTACTAAATAATTATACAATTCTACACACATTTAGAACTGTTATATGTGTATGATTTACTGGAATTGAGCTTGTCTTGATGACCAAGAAAGTCATTGAATGCAATCTGGGGTTTTGCAGAATGTTCCCATGTCAACATTCTGTCAGGCAATGGGGTTGTGTGAGCAAGCTAGTCTGTAGTGATGTAGCTTGGATTCCCTTATCAGATTAAGATTTGGTTTGTAATTGTGCTTTGGTTATATCTAAACATTTATTAATATTACAATATTATTAATCGTGGGGTGTCATGTGGATGCCCCGCCAGTTTTTGTTGTCATTACTTACAAATCCTCATGGGGGGCGGCAGAAACTAGGCACTATAGCTTTAATTTATATATATCCATATTTATTAGTCTAGTCTAGCTATCAACACGTGATGGCTCCAAAAATGGCTGTGTACTTTCCAGTGCCTAAGATAACAGGGAATTTGCAATAATATAGCTAATAATGCTTTAACGCGCATCCTTAAAACATTGTGCAGGAAAGGATCGAAAGGATTCACAGATCTTTTTTAATTGTTAGTCTGAACAAAGAGTCACAGCTGACAAGTTTCGTAGCAGCTGTTCCTTTTTAACATGATAACCCTCAACAATTAAAAACAGCTGTACTAATCAACAAACTAAAGGCAGAAATGGAAATGATTTCAACATCCCAAAGCAGAAAGAGAGGGAGAGAAAGAGAGAAAAATATGTGAGGCAGTTTTGCTATAGGGAATCCTGGAATCAGCCATCAGTCAAAATACGGCCCAGAGAGATGACTTGACAGATGCATTCATTACAGACAGGATGACAGGGGGGAGAACACATGGCTCATTTCCAACAACTTTGTCAGGTTGGTTACCTTGTGAATACTAATTAAAGGGGGGAAAGGCATTTAAATCTGAAGAATTATGATAGTTCAAAGGTTTTGAATATGTTATTTTTATTTTTATTATTTAAAATGTCTGCCCTCCTTGAAGTCCACCTCTCATTTTCTGTTTTATCTTAAGTTAAAAAGGTCTTCTTTGTACTTTGTTCTTCTTGCTTACATGTACTTACACTGTTCATTACAGACATGGTTTTAAAAGCAACATACAAAAATGACAATGTTAGGAAATTATGCGCATGTTGTAGACCTTGTTCTAGATCAGCTCTTCCTCATTGCGAGACTCTCATAAAGGGTCGGCGGCTAAAGCATACTCATGTCTGATATTTTTGTGAATATAGACATTATATCACTTGAGTGAGTACACACATTGTACCTTATACTCTGTACTCAATATTAGAAAATAGTTTTATCTTTTTTCTTGTGCAGCATAAAGGGACTACAACCCACATTTCGTTGCACAACCCTGTGTTGTATAATGACAATATACGAGGCTAACTGAGCCTCTTCTCCATGAATCCTAAAACAACCACTGCTTTACATTTTTCAAAGAGCCTAACTTGAACAGCACTTTATGAGTACAAATAGACTTAAGTTCATTCTAATGTCTATTTTGAAAAGCAACTATTATTGAAATTAAATACAAATGACAAGTGAGTGATGGACTACAAAACCTTTAAGATGCACAAGCTAAAAACATAACATACAACGCAGCTTATCTTAAGCGAAATAAGGCCCCTACCCACATTTTAAGTAAGCAGGGCCTTTCTTAAAATGCATTTACAGTCTGATGACCAGCCTGACTTGGTTAAGCCAAATCAAGGGGGATAATAGACTTGAAGAGTGAATGATGTTTAAGACTAGGGGCCTTTTCATACGTGAAAGTCTGAACCAAGATCCGGACTAAGGTTTATGTTTTTGTTACATTGTATACATGTGATCCGATTTGTTTTGGTTTCACACTGCAGTTATGCAAGTGCACTTAACAACTATACATGACATAACTACGTCCTGTCGTCATCACATACGTGAGCCGTGTCTCCCGATACATACACTGATTGGTTTGTAGACGGGCTTTCCTGTCCTCTCGTATCCTCTCTCTGGTGTCTTTTTTTTTTGTGAGTTTTTCCCTGCTTTCCCCGTAAAACCATGGCTTTTATGTTTTATTGTGTTGTTGAGAAGCTAAAACGGGAACATTACCTCGGTTTTAAGGAGTTACAGCATTTATTCAGAGACAAACTGAAACCTACACTTTACATTTACTACCACTTAGTACACTTCGTACCACAAGTAAACTGCTAATGTATTCTCTGCTCTGAAGGCCGACAACTGTCTCTATGGCGTCAGGATTATGTTATATCTAGTGAGCGCGATAAAACATGTTCACAAGCAAATTATATCAGATATTACTCTTTGCGCACCAATTCAACAATCGAGAGTTGTACAGGCAACTGTAAGCGTGAAACAAAACATAGGGAGAGGGGAAGAATGGCAACTGCATGTATTAAACTAAGCATCACGTGCACAGAGCAGCCACCACGTGCCTGTGAGTGTCTGCTTTGCGAGTGAAAATAATGGGGGCGGAAATCAAGGAGGCACTGGCCCTCTTATGATTGGTCACTTTCAAGGCAATCTCATCCACACGGACCTCCTTAGTCTACTTTGATTGACAGCTATCATTTAGGAAGCCCGAAGTGTACCTGCCGAAAAACATACATTGTGAAGCAACACTTAATGTGTTTGCACTGAATTGGAAATCGTGATATTTTACAAAAATACATTGAATTACAAAGCTGCTGAGAACAGTGCACTATTGCAGACTTATATACTAAGGTTTTAACTAAATTATTTTAATATAGTCAGTCGTCAAGTAAAGTGGGCCGGTTTAAGGCATTAAACTCAAGGGCTGAAAATGAGTCCTACTCCGGCCCTGGTCTAGATGTTTATTTTTTTTGGTGAGTAAGAACATATGTAAATGTCAGTGTGCTGCCCTGCTGAGAGGCATGGTCAAGCCTTCAAGGAGCCCTGGGGGTAGTTTTCAGTTTGGGTTTTTCTCTTCCTTTTACATTTGTCTGTGCGTGTGTGTGTGTGTGTGTGTGTGTGTGTCTGTGCGTGTGTGTGTGTGTGTGCGCGCGCGCGTATCTTTGTGCACATGCACGTGGAACTGCAAAAAACTGATGCAAATGGTATGCTTGCCATTATATGAATCTCACCAAACAAAAAGAAAATGACTGAAGGGGCATGGCTTTGAATGAACACTTCAGTAGTGAATGAAGGTCTCTCATCAGGATATGCAGATGATTAATATCTATTTTAAATAAAGAGTAACCGTGTATGGATGGAAACAGGAATAACAACAGGTTGCCAGGCTGTAATTGTTTAGTCAGTTATCTTGTTTGGATGGAAAATCTACTTGGTTATCAAACATTTGTATGATGCAAAATGCTGCATGGTCTCCATCCGTCTGTGTAGCGCTGTTGAAATTTACATTTATTAAAAAAACAAAAATGGGGGTTGGAATGACATTCTTGACATCTACCGAATTTGCCCTGGATAACAGACAGCTTAGCATTGACGTGTATGTACACACAACAGCATGAAAGGAAAAACAATGCCACATTTCTCTTGCGGTGTTGTCACAAGGCTTGCTCGGTCTTACCTGCTCCCATTTCACAAACACTGTCTGTCACTTGTGCTTGTCTGCTCTTATATTTGATCCCTCCTTTTCACAATGGAGACAGCGGAGGCTGAAATGCTCAAACGCACAATTGTGTTCCTCCCCTTAGGAAGGTCTTGTGTCTCTACACGGCGCCATTGACTTGCTAAATTCAAAATTACAGTATCACAGCTCTATGTAATGCCTGCATGTGTGCTGCGAGTTTGCCCTCCCATCTAAACTCAAAGCTCAAACAGACCGCCCATTCTGTCAAGCCAAGCCCTGAGTCAATAGAACATCCTGTCAGAGTGAGTACCGACTGCCAGCCTGTCAGGCAGCCCCACCAAATGCCTAATGGGAGGGTGAGTTATAGCTTCCCATCTGGAATGATCCCCGTAAGACCTTAAGGGGTCAGGGAGGACACAACCGCAGCTACTCTGTGCAGGTAGTCACTATTGTCAATTTTGTGCCTCTCTTGCAAAAAATAAATCTTGCACTGCAATACAGGAAACGATTGTTTGGGAGGGACCACAAATGATGTACTGATCGTTTATGAACGGGTTTGCTTTTTCTGGGGCAAGATCCCTCAAATGAACTCCAATCTTTACTAAAAGATGTGAGAATCTAGGTACCTTTAGAAGCATGCTTGAAGTATTGTATTACATCACAGGCACTTATGTGTACTCATTAAGTGTTCTCTTTTTTTCAAGCATGGTGTCAACATGTTATTTTCATACTCTGCAAGATCCAACAGTGGAAAGCCAGATTAATCTTCTCCTCAGTGAAGAAGAAAAATAAATCAATTTTGCTTTGAAGTTCTGATGTTGCATTTCACAGCATGAATCATCTACTTATTCATCACTATTGGAATGTAATTTGACTGCAGCTTCCTGATACTATAGTTCTGAGTTTTAGAATCAAAAGTGTAGCAGGGATCAAAATCACTGAATTCCTGAGATACAGTACATTTGATTGTTTACTATCAGTTTAGTTCACCATGTCTAGCTACTTACATATAAAATGTACGTTTGGAATACTGTTCAAAGAACAAATGATATTTTAACCAGTGCTCTAATAGGTGCTCAACTGGATAGTTCAAATAGCATAAAATGGCCCACTGTGTCAGTGGATAGCTCACAGCAAGAACTTTCTGGTTTGTAGTCTTGGTACTGCTCCTGTCTGTGTGGAGATTGTATGATATCTCTAGGTTTTGACTTTCCTGATTAAATTCCTAGTAGTGGTAGCATGTGTTTGTCTGTCTATTAACCCTGTTAGTGACCTGTCCAGGGTCACTCAAAGCATGGTCCCCAATGAATGTGATCCCTAATAACAATGGAATATCACGCTGTGGTGGCAGTGAGGCTCGGGCGAGTAGCCGTGGTCCTGAGATTTTTATTTATTTATTTTGTTAAATGTATTGATGTCTATGTGTGTGCAATGCTTCTGACAATGTGAACAGTGACTGTGAGGTCAATAATACGTTTAGTTAAATGCTATATTTTTGTTGTTGTGAAATAACAAAAACATATTGTATTGTCATTGTTGTACAACAAAACACATTGGGGGGAATTGTTGGGTCTCTAAATTATAGTGTGGTCTAGACCTACTCTATCTGTAAAGTGTCCAGAGATAACTTCTGCTGTGATTTGACACTATAAATAGAATAGAACTGAATTGAAACATTTGCTAAAAACTACAGTGAACAGCTGTTTTCGGAAAATGATTTAGCCTTTAAAAATGTCTATATTTTTTTAAAGCTGTAGGTCTTCAGTAGGAAAAAAATCGACTTAGTGCTGAGTGCCAAAGGCAGTGTAAGAATTATATTGTCAGCCTTAACCTTTAAAGTGGCATTTCATTTCAGAGAAGGTAGATACAATGTTTAAAAGGGAGATTGAGATGTAGCAGGAAACATGCACTCACCTGTCTGCGCAGGTCCCTGGTCTTTTTGGTCATTTTATCAATGGCTGAGTTCAATGGGTCACCTTTCTCTTTCCTGCCAGTCTGTGAAAGGAAGCAATAATACCATGTTAACGCAGTTGTTACAGCACGTCATTACAATCTTGTCTGTTTGACTCCCAACATTTGTAACATATATTTCACATTGTGTACATTTTCCTGTTGTGAGTGTCTTAACCAAAGCTTATGTGTTATGTATTAACAGTCCTTCCAGAAAAATGCGGAGTTTTTTTGTGATTGTTGCGGGCAAAAATCCTTGATTATGCGGCATGTTTTCTTAAAAAATATTTATGCAATTTTATGCGATGAAATTGCGGGAACATGCAAAAACTGCGGGAACATGCAAAAACTGCGGGAACATGCAAAAACTGCGGGAACTTGCAAAACCTGCGGGAACTGCGGTTTGATGAAAAAGAGAAAAAAAAGTGATTCCCCGAACACCCTGCTTTTTGATGATGTTCATGTCGTGTAATTACGTCACTTCATAACATTCCCATGGCAACAGGGGAAAATAGCTGCTCTTATGTGAAGTAAACGCAACATTTTTCAACTTTCTGCTAAGATATATGTGACTTTTTTGCAACGAAAATGCGGGGATTATGAAATCATGCAAGCCCATCATATTTTGCGTGGAAATCGGCAATTTATGCGGCGTAAGTGTGGCGTATTTGAAAAAATGCAGCCCCCGCAGAAATATGCGGACTTTGGCTGATTATGCATTGAATTATGCGATGGCATAATCACGTTTTTCTGGAGGGACTGTATTAAGTGTAGATTGCCAATTCTGAAAATACACTTTGTCACAGTGCTGGCATAACAAGTGTTCACCAAATAGAACTGAGTCAGTGAAAACATTGCTCAAACAGTTTTGTATGTTACCTAGCAACTACTGTAGCATTTCTGGCAAGTATCAATTTAGCTGTCTCCAATTCCCCTGTGCACAGCACTTCCTGTCACTGCCAACTCCTAGTGGTGACTTTAGGAGGGTGTAGACTACCATGTGCTTCACCTGCCACACACAGAGTCACCAACTGCTTTTTTTCACCTGACAGGGGGAGGGAGTACCACTGGGAGACAGCACGGAGCTTCTCACTGTTCAAGATTTCCCTACTCTCCATTTAACATGCATCCAAACAAACCAGTAGCAGTCACTAAAAGGCAGACACTAGGACAGTATCTTGTGCTGTCTCTCATACAGAAATATTGGCAATTGTTTTCATTAAAACGCCAGGCCAAGAAAGAGGGTCCACTTTCCGCTATTCCACCTGGGTGCCCCACTTACCACTTGCAAGCTCTACAGTGTTTGCTCAGAACCCATGGAGAAGAGTAGGGTGCTTTATACTACCCCAGTTATTAGATTTCCACTTACTATCTAACTTGGGATGGCGGCTTGGCCCAAAGGTTAGAAAGCTGCTGTCAGTGTCTTGGAGTGAACCATATCTGCTCCAGGACACATATAAATGATCCAGTACTCTGATCCCTCAAGAGAAATGCATACGTGTTTCTCAGGCAGTGGAAAGTGGTAAAATCAAAACGGGCTGTACTGAATGAACTGTATCTAAATAATTTTTGTATTATACTAAGATAAATGAAACATTTTCTCACTAGCGTGATAAAGGATGTTCCCTAATTTCTCTGCAAGGACTCTGGGTTTTATAGTCTCTGTTACTGTCAGAACAAGACAAAGGTTCGAATGACTGGCTGTTGTTTAAAAAATGTGCAATTTTGGGTGCATTGATTACTAGGATATAATTGTTAAGGGGGTACAAATAAAAAAAAATTGATATATATATATATATATATATTTTTTTTTTTTTTGTGGAACCCTTTAAATAAAAGAAAAGAAAAATAAAGAGGCAAAATAAATGTACAACAATATTAGAACTGGAAAGAAGTATGAGAATTGGAACACAACTACTGTACTCTAGCTAAAGTGAATGAATGTGCTACATTTACTACTATTCAAAGTAAAGATCTACAAACAATCATTACGATAAAATACAAAATAGTTAACTAATCCCCCATGGGGGATCTGAGTGCCACCATACATGGGACACAGGAGTGAGAGTACAGGTAAGATAATAGGAGAAGACATACACATCTCAAGAAAATGCTAAATAAAGGGAGATCACAGCACCATAATAAATAGTGCTAACATCAATGACTGTACAATTAAATTAAAAAATTACCACAATCCTCAGTGTAACCACTATCCTAGACATCAACATTAGATCGTTAACATCAACAGTAACAGCGACAATGTTCATTAAAACACTTCAGCGCAGCAGGTATAAAGGACTTCCTGAATCTCTCTGAAGAGCACCTGGGCATAACAAGCCTATCCCTAAAAGACATTCATGTTAATTTCACTGTCTCTTTATTTTGACAACTGACAAATGAAAAAGTGTGGATCGTTTCGCTTTTGAAACCGGAGCCATATAAAATGTATCCTTTTTATGAAGAGGAAGTTGTTTGTGGATGGTGCGATTCATGTTATAAGCAAAGGCTCATTTTAAGAAGTTAACACAAAAGAACAGCAATCAAAATCTGCTAATTTAGTATTAGCAAGGCAGATGTGGCTTAATTTATTGAAAGAGAAAAAAAAATGCTTAGCAGGATGATCAACAGATTGTAAGACACAGTGATCTTCTGTGAAAGCAATACCAGCATACAAAATTAGTTATGTAGTTGCCAGGCAACCATCTGACAGTTCTGCCCAGCATAGCATGAAGGCAAACGACCAAAACACATACCTGTTGACATGTATTCCCATTCATCCATGCCTGTTGACTTCTTAAATGAGGATTTATTTGAGACAAACTGACCACAGAACAACAGGGCTTTAAGTAGAGGGGCTATTTAGTCGTTATCCTGTTTAATGAGACACAAAATGTGGTTGCTTAACTCTGCATTGCTGCACTATTGTCATGCCCTTTTGATAATTGAGTGGAACAGAGCGCCTCGTATCTATGTGTCACAAAGAACTAAATGCGACCCCATCAAACACCCACTTCAGTTAACTCACCCCAAGGTTAACAATGATTGTCACTTTCAATGCCTTGGTCAGATTGTAAAATTACAGTTTACACATTAGTTCTGAATGTGCCTCCAATCACAGAGCGAAGAGCAGAGAGGGAGGACTGCTAGTGTAAGACTACCTGAGCTCTTCCTTTGAGGTTCAATTTTGGCTCAGGAAGTACGTGAGCTGTAGCAAAGAACTTTTGTCTGTTGCGATGCAACACCACTTGTGTCACCACTTTTGGAAGTTAAAAACAACTAGTCCAATGCCACTTTCTCTTATCTTGACTTACAAAAGCCTTGCCATTCAAGGAGACGCCAACTTGAGGACAAACAACCACAATCTTTCATCAATTTCTTCATTTTGGATTTGTCACACTCAGGCTCAACATGCGTTTCAAAGTGGGTACGTGCTGTGGGGAATTCACGTGTGCAAGCCAGGTCACTGATGTGAAAGTGCTGCTCAATGAAAAGAGCCTGTAGCCATAAAAACAGATATGATTCCGTTTTCCGGCTAATGTATTGCTGGCTTGCCCTTGGCCAAGGCTCATATAGCACGAGTTTTCTTTCATATGGATGTTAAACATTAGGAATGAGTCATTTGTCTCCTAGCTCATACTACAGTTAGTCACCCCCTCTTCTAATAGCAATCACACAATGCAGTCATTTTTTGTGGAGCAATGCACCAAACTGAAAAGAAGAAAACTGGCTCTCATATTGTAAATAATAAGTTTAAGATTTGAGCCCATATTCCGCAAAGGAAAAAACACCTGACCCTAACCCGACTACTGCAATGTTTATGTGGTTTAATTTTATTTGCAAGTCGTATTCTGAAACATACAGTAAATGTATTTTATTAAAGAATTGTTGATTGACACAGGGGGAGGAGAGCAAATGAGGATAGCATTCAGTTGCCTTCCATTATGTGCCATATGCTCATAGAAGCGCTCCTACTTTTGTGCATGCACCGACAAGCTCTTCTATGGAAAAACAGAGGACATGACAACATTAGTCATTGTGCTGCCTAAAGAGCATGTGTCATTAAGGCACCAGAGGGACGCATAGGATTAAAGATGCTCAGCGCCAAAAATAAAAAGGGGCTTAACTTGAACCTTTTGAGGACACAAACATATTCATATGATTTTATGTATATCTCCACTGCATAGCCGACAAGCTTTATTGAACTGAGAGAAAGAGAAAATGGTCAAGCTGTTGATGACACAAAAACTCCTCTCATTATTCAGATCATGGATAAACACACTGCTAAACAAAATTTGTGTGCTTTTTTCATTTTTGGAATCAGAAATCACAGCTGTTTAATTTCTCCAAACTCTGAACTCTTTAATCTGACTTAAGGAGATTAAAACAGCATAGTGATGTCAGTATAAAGGGAAAAAAAAACATCACCTGTTATTTTGAGCTCTTAATAAACAAGTAGTTGGTGAGTATATTTTGTTATATCTACTACAGCTCTAGATCAATGCAGTATGCTTTTGACAGTTACAGTAAGTCAAGGGACTACTATTACTAAAACTATGCTTCCCTTATACTGTAATCACTGTTCTGCTTTGATATGTCAGATCCTTTAACACGCAATGAAAAATGTATTGCTCATGTTGAGTTTTCTGCAAAACATAAAAAAACCAATTAAAAACACTATGCATGAATTCCCCATCACAAACTTTAGATACAAGGAAGTCCACAATGATGAATCATAGGTTAGTCAATGTGTCAGGCTCATATTCAGCCGGGTTGGTCAAAACTGTGGTCTTGCTATATTTGTGTATGCAGTATGTAGAGAGACAAACTGAGTCACATTATTGTTGTGACTATTTGACTTCCCTACATTCCGATCCAGAAGTGCCCTGTATGTGCAAGCAATTCTGCTCTCAAATTCAAAGTCATTAAAAGCTTGACAACACAGTTGGCTGTTGATTCAATTGTCTCCCATACAGAAACATTGATTGCTTAGTTTTTGACTGCCACATAATGGAATGTGCATGTTCGTTTTTTTTACTGGTAAACACAAGTCCCTGTGGCGTTTTGCAGACAATGTTCCCAAATGTCCCCATCCATTATTTTCTACCCCCCGGTGTGCACTCATTCATTCTCAGTTGGGGAGAGGAAGATAGAAAAGGGTGTCTGAAAATACGCATCTAGTGTGCGGGGTAATGGAAGCAGTAGAAGTGGCGTTATTCTTGCCCACTAAGGAGACAGCTGGTGGACAGTGCATACAGGTGGAAAGGCTGAGGGCCCTGAGTGTATTCGCTCTCTCAGGCTCTCCCAAGGCAAGTTGTGTAATTCAGTGGTGCACTGCAGCGCAATCTGCTTCACTGCATTTCTGACCCTGTAATGGCATGATACTGTAAGACATATTGTCTATGCAAGCTGAATAATGCACAAAAGAACGTGGCACTTGGTTTCAGGTAGGTTTCAGTTTTTTTATTTTAATTTGAAATATAAAATTAGAGCCAGGGCTCAAATTTAAGTATTGTTTCAATGAAATTGAATAAATAGGTGTATTATATGTATTTGTAGCTGGAAGCTGTTTATAGAAGCACTGGGAAAAAATACATTTTACCTTATCCTACTTTGATTTTTTAAATCCAGACTATGGTCTATGTTTATTTTTATGGTATTTGGGAGCATTATGTGAATACATGTCCAAAGCTTTTATTTCTGGCAACACTGGAAAGAACATACTTAATGAAAATGCAGGCGACCAATATATTTCTGACACATTCAAACGAAAATGCGACTGCATTTACTCATTAATTAAACAAAATTCAGTTTTTTATTACCACGTCTTTGTACCTCCCTTGAAACTAATGCAATAAAAAGCGACAACAGCAAGAAGACGCTGAAACCGAGGGAAGGTAAAAGAAGTAAGGAACAAATCTGGTAGTTTATAGGCAATAACATGGCAAATCAAAGGAATGGGCAGATGAATCATCGGGAAGAAAATAGAAGAGAGGTGAGGAAGGAAAAAGGGGGGGCATGAGGCATTCTGTCTCATTGTCTCCCAAGATCAATGTGTTAAATGACATCAATTCCGGCTCCTTGTCAATTCAATTAGGCAGGAGCGAGAGGTACAATTACTGTCCAATGTGGTCACACTGTCTGCAGTGGGCTTAAAGGGAAAGGCAAGCTGATAACGATAGGGTGAGTGTTTGTGTATGTGCGAGCCAAGGGGCGGGGGTTGATAATAGTGCTAACATGTTGGTCGGGTTACCAGCAGACAATGGGTAGCCAGATCCTCATTAAGATAAGTTGTGACTCTCAGCTGCAGTGCCATAGATCGGCCAATTTGACTTGCTCTCATTAAGTGGAAATTAAAGAGGTGCAGCGGTGGCTATCAGCTAGTTTGATTACAGGACACTAAAAGAGAAAACACGCTACAATGCCTGCGGGTGAAAAAAATACTTCCAGATGAGCGATTCAGATTAGAATTGTTTTTTTTTTCCCTAAATGAGATGATAGAGCAACATAGTACAGAAATAGATGCCATATCATAATCTCATTAGAGCCATTATATCCCCCTAGGAATCTAATAGATATACAGTGCAGGCACAATGCAATGCTGAAACAAATAAGCACAGCGATATCATTTACAAAGCATGTGTGTATGTTTCTAATGGTGCACACACAATATAACATGTTAGTTAGCCTAATACGGCCGATATGTCCCGCCACTATCCTCGGGCCGGGCTGGGCCCTTCATCAAGCATTTGTGTTTTTTAATCATTACTTTATTAGCCTAATTGGGTGGGGAGAAAGCTATGCCTCTCCAGCTTCTCCCGTAGCTCTGCGTATATGTCCTGCACTGACTTGAGTGTGAGGTAAACTGTGCTAAATCGTGTCTCCCCCATCTGTAGCACTGTCTTTGATAAATGCGCAACCAGGCCAGATTGTTTCAGAAATCTCACGAGTCCTTTAGCAGCAGATATGTCCTCTTCTATACCCGGCGCGTTGTCGGCCAATGCGTCGGCATGCAGACCGTGGCGAAGGACAGTATTAATTAGGTGATCGAGACAAGCAAATATCTGGTAAACACAAGAATTAAGGGTTGACATTTTACCTAATAGATATCAACGTGAAACCTACTTCGAATACTTTCATTAAGGCAATTTTTTGTTGTATTACACGTTTTCTGAAATGTGTTTAAATATGCAAAGGAGGCATTATCTTATTCAATATATGCATCCTTTTGCATGACTCTTTGCGGAGAAACTCAGATTTACAGATTAAATCAACTAATCGATCAGTCGATACAATTGAATGAGTGTTAGCCGACTAAGAATTTCTTCATTCGAACACAGCCCTAATATATTTATGGTAAATGTTGAATAAAAGTTTATCATGTAAAAATAAAATAATCACAAAAAAATGCAAGATTAGCTGCAATTGTTGTTGTATCTTCACCTCCCACAACACAATCACAAAACTGATCTGGCAAGAAAGTAGCAGAGGTGGGACATAGCTTGACCTTTATTAGTGTTATACTGTAGCTAGGAACTGCAGATTGGTGTGCAGCATTTGCATTGCACACAAGATTTTGGATAACATAACCGGACACATTATTTTATTATCTTGTTTCCCAGGGCCTAACGTGCTTCGGCTATTTTTTTCATCCAGCTGTTTACAGTGAAATAATAAGGGAATTACAAAGTAAGTCTTCTTTATACTGTTTATGTAATATCTTCAAATACATGCATATAAGTCTGAACATCAGACTTTCTATTTTATTAATGAGAATTAATGAAAGTTATAATGACCTAAGGCAGTGTCTCTCAATCCTCGTCCTTGGGACTCCTGGTGCACCACATGTAACTCATTATCCATTATGTTTCACAAATTGAGGCGGGCACACAGAATGCCTATCCAGCCTATTTCATACAAACAAATTAGAAGCACATTTTTCACAAGGACAACCAACAATTATTGGCTTGTGTTCTTAACTGTTACAACAAAACATGGATTAAATAGCTGTTAAATCATTGATTAATGATTACATAAAGTCTATTTTATAATGCTATTAATCAGCAAACAATGTAATACCAAGCCAATAATCGTTTTACTGACCATATTCAGTACAGCAATACATTTGAAATGAGTATTTGATCATTTATTAGCAATGGTATTGAAAAGCTTCGACTTGTTTATTGATAGCAGCACGTGCACAATGCGTGCGCGCACACACACGCACACACACACACACACACACACACACACACACACACACTCACCCACATATATATTTATGTATATATATACCTATTAAAATTCTGCAGTGGGGGAATGAATCTGAGTATCCAGAGCTCCTGTGTGGAGCCTTAGGGCAGCCAGCACACTCCCAACACCCCCCCCCCCGCTTATACGAGGGCTTCATGTCTCTTCTCCACTCACATGGTTGCCCATAGTATCTATAACGGTGCTGTTTGAGCCTGGCAGTCTCCTGTAAGTTAGAGTTAATGCAGCTGAGAACAGCGCTGCCTGAAGAGGAGCCGAGAGGGCCTCTGGGCACAACTCTCTTATGTTTAATGGCTGATGCCGTTTGCTTACCCCTCTCGTTAGACTGGCTCATGTTTAGACTGAGGGCCTGTCACTGACTATTAGCATCCGTGGACAAGCAGGCTGTGGATGAGAAGAAGCATCTGGCTTATCATCAAGCACATCGTAAGTACGGAATGAGCAGTTTGTTTAGGATCGGGGTAAACACAGAATAAAGGATTAACACCCTGGGTGCACGGCTACATGGTTAATTGGTAGATTGATGCAACACAATAACAAAATCCTGAGTCATAAAAATTAGGATTTTAGAGTACTTTTTTTTGGGTGATGACAGTAGTGACTAATAGGAGACATGGAGAGAGCAATGAGGATGACAGAAACCAAAGGTCCTGAGCCAGAAATGAAAATTACGGTGGTCCGCATTTCCGACAGGACGTGAGGACCCCCCTCAATTCTGCATATGTTAATATAACGTTATCATCCGAATGTAGCTAGGAGTGGGTGCTAAGACCTTTTTTAAGATATTTACTGATGGTTTCATGCCACCTGGACGAGATAGCTTTTTATTAACAGCCATAAGTGCACATATAAAAATCTAACTGGACATACATGAAGAGAAACAGCAAGGGCAGAGAGAGGAAGAAACTGAACAAAAAACTGCAGCAGTGAAGGAGGCAGTGGCAGGAACTGACAAAAACATAAACAAACAAAGACAGAGGTAGAGCAAATTACATATGTAGTTGTCCTTACTGTGCTCTTCGTTTTATTGTCAGACATAACCAGAACATTTTCAAGAAGTATACCATTTTTTCTTTTTAATTGGAGTAATGTAAAAAGTGAGGTTTTGGGGACCACACAGTAAGTGTTGTTGCAGAGGAAACAAGTAGTAATGCTTAATTTAAAGGTAGTAATTGAGTAATTTGCCTTAACCTGAACCAGGATTTTGAATTCTCAGACAAAAGCTAGTTCTACAAATTTCAGACATTCTACAGCGTTTTCACATAGAGGGAGGTTACGGACACCATAAATACTTTATTATCCATCTCCCTTAGTCAGAGTCAGTAGGCTACAATGGCATCAGGAAATTAACTATTAACCACCATATTACTGTTGTTACATTAGGAGGACGGTTTCCCAAAACAGACTGAAACATAACAGTATGTCAGTGACTAAGCTAGCACATACAGAGGTAGCACTGGAATATAACAAGGATGTTTGAGGGCTCTGAAGTCCACAAAAGACTCCTTGGAAGATGTAACTAATGTGTGACTATACTGAACTCTTATATGCCATAAAAAATAAAGAAGGTTGGCATACTTAAAACGACACTTTCCTGCTACACATTCCAGGCTGATCCAAGTCATCATAAGAGTTAAAATGGTTTGAAAATGCCAGCCCTGAACGTACAATGTGAAATGTCTCAAAGGAAAGACATTGGGGTCTGGTTGATTTGCTGATCCTTACGTAGTTAATGCGCTCCTGAAAAACACTACTGTACAGTGCAATGGGACGCAGCGATGCAGGGGTTTGAGAATAGAAGCATGAAAAGAAGGGGGAGTGTTAAATATTAAGTGTGTTGGGCAGTAAGCCAAGGTTTTAGGTGCATAGTTTCAGGAGAATAAGAAAAGGAGTGAAGGGAAATGTCTGGTTATCAGACAGAAAGAGAGAGAGCAGGGGATGAAAAGTCTAGTCCTGCAGCAGCAGTATGGGGAGCTAGAGCAATGCTGCCTGCAGCCTCCATGTACTGAATAGCAAGTAGTTTGCGAGGGAGGGACTGAAGGAAGGGCAGCAGGAGAGAAGAGAAACGAGGGAGGGAGAGGCTGAGAATAGGTTAGAGAGGGTGAGAAAATAAGAGAGTGGTGTGATATCTTTGAGAGCAGAACTGTGGTAAAGAGAAAAAAAGCGAGTCAATGGGGTGAGAAGAAGGTTTGAGTATCATTGATGTACTTTTGTTTCACTGCCGAGCTGAAAAAAGTCAATTTATCACAACACACACACACACACACACACACACACACACACACACACACACACACTTGCCTACACATGCATACACAAACATGACGTGGCTGTCTGTGGTGTTTTGGAGAAGAGCAAAGCTTCAGTAAGAGTGATATGCAGCAGATCCGCTCAAACACCTGAAACAGGGACTACTGTAGGTCAATCCAATTCGAGGACCTGTTCTTAATACCAGGAGACATAATCCCATTGCATCATAACTTTCTCTTTCCTGCATTACATAATTTCCCACCACTCTGTAGTAGATCAGACCAAACAATGACATGTTAGGAATAATGCGATTTCCGTGCTTAAGACAATGGACACAAAATAGACATGTGTTGACTGTGAGGGTCAAATTCTCAAAATACTTTTCAAATATGTACGCAGGACGTGTATGATCAAAGGCGTCTCATCCACATCCTATATGTCCCATGTGTTGTTATGAACACTGATTATTGACTGTGCCTGTGGATACAGATGTATCCCAGTTTTGATGCTCTATGACAGCGTAACAATATTCTATGAATAGGTTCTACAAAAAAACAAACATAAATCCACAAACTAAAATAATTCTTGACATACTGCAGTGTTAGAAAATAGTCAAATTTGGGTAATTCTATGATCACTTCTGCATTTTTCAGAATTTTTAATTTGTCGTGTGATACTCTTACACTTCATCAAAATATGTCAAAGGTAAATTTTATGCAAATGACATTATGAGGACATTCAAAGAAACAAAATTCATGAATGAATTTAAGCCAAGAAATGAATGAGAGAAATGTGTAGAGGCAGAAAAACGAGGTAACAGACTGACTTGTGTCTAGACATCATCCACCTTCACACCTGCCTCAAACTCCATCCCAGCTGGCCTGATGGTCTCTTTCCAGTCATTGCTCGCAACTGTCAAAACTACCCCTCACTATGTGACCTCTTAACTATATACTGTGTAGAGCAGTATTACAAGTCGGCGAGGTAGCTCCAGAAACCTGAAATGACTGATGAGAAAAAGGTTTTCAGACGCTGACAGATTTTGGTACTATTCCATCTTTCACACACTATTTCTCAAAAAGAGATGTAATGTGGATGTTGGGGTGTGTCAGCATCTAGATAACTAGTAGTTTCATATAGTTCACTGCACAGGCACACAAAAATGAGCAGGATCAAGTTATTCAAAACATGTGACTAGCAAATGTGTTCTCCAGAGCTGGCAGCCCTTTGCTATCAATGTGAAGGTGGTGGTTGTCAGGAATAGCGAGGGCTATAAAGAATGATATACATGTTTTTGTAAACCGGGATAATGATGACTCAAGCTACTCTCCTGGGTGGGTTGCTGTGTGTAGGAAGCACTAATCAGGGATTAGGGTGGTTTGGGAAAGAAAAAAAATGGCCTTAAGTCTGACAGCAAAACATAGCCAGCAGTGGATCAAATAAAAACATGTTAATGATAGCATAACACTAACATACCTACTGCCTATTGTGGCTGAGCCCAGAGACAGCCGCCACGTACACAAACAACAGACCCACTGTACAGAGCTGGCTGTTCCCTGGCTGTAATGATCCTGGGTGCAACAACTTCAAAGACTGCTGGAGCTAGCTGAACTGGTGAAATGATTATGTCTCCCACTATCCTTTCGTGTGGGTTTTATCAGTCCAGCCACGCAGCAGCACAAGCCACTAACAGAGTTGTTGCTGCTATTAGTTACAAGGAATAAGGAACAGTAAAGCCACAGTATATCTGGACATGATGTAAGTGCCCTGCGTGAGGATGGATTAGGGGATAGGACTTACTGTCATGGTGGGTGTTTGGGGATTGATGTCTTTTCAAAGGACATCTATTCTCTTCCTTAAGCTGACTTATAAAATGTATTCCTACAATGGTCACTGCTGTTCCAGTCCGACCAGTATTTTCAGGAAATGACATGTAGACATCACCCTTGAAAATATTGGCAGTCATTTATCAAACCGTCTTGGAAACAGCACAGATTCAAGCACTAGGAGAGACATATAAACCGCTATGTCTGATTTATTGAACTGTCGCACAGTATCTAAATGAGCACTGATTTGATCACAGACTGATGAATTGATTCAGCTGTGGAAACAAGGACTGCTGCACCAGTCCCTTATTTACATACCACAGACCCTAATTTATGTGTTTGGCAACTCTTGGGTTATAGAAAAAGATGCCTGGTGCTGCAAAATGTCCATATGCTACATTACAAAGAGGACACAGCTAAATATCTGCCATGGTTACTGAAATTCACCAGAGAGATCCATCATCAGATCTGTTCCATAAAGGCATTTTGAGAGCTTCCACAGAGACTGTATGCATCTCCATATTTATCTCCGCCAAGGAGGTTATGTTTCAAACTACTGGCCCAATTTTTATAAAACTTGGTAAAACGGTGTAGCACGATCCAAGAAAGAACCAAATACGTGTTTGCAGCAGGACCTAATCATGGGGCAGATACACAAATTATCTTACACTTTTGTTAACATTGCAAGATAGGGCATTTGTGCAGCATTCAAGTGGTGTCGGAATAATCGTAAAAATGAAACGCTCTCATCAAGTCGTACCAATAACATTGCGTCCCCTCAATCAATCAAATCAATCAATACTTGTTTATTTGTGTCAAGTTGTGCATGATTCATCATAAAGCAGAATGTGTTAGGTGGGGGGGGGGGTGCAGTCTCAGGCAGTATCTTAGCTTAGGATCATGCATGCACACTGCTGTCAAAGTGCAAAGTATTTGCAATGCGTAACAAGATGATCACTATATGCAATCATCAACAATAGGCCTGCAATACCTTTGTGAAGGCCTTTGTAATGTAAATTCATTTTTTTGATTACTGTGTCTGTGTCATAAGTGGCTATTTGAGGTGTTGTTTTGGATTCCATTATATTGTTAAGGTGTTCACATCACTGTACAGTGCAGGGGCGGCTGTGGCTCAGGAGGTTGAGCGGGTTGTCCTTAATCACTAGGGTGACGGTTCGATTCCCAGCTCCTCGTGTCCTATGTGTACTTGAACTGAACCCCAAGTTGCTCCCGATGGCAGGCCAGCACCTTGCATGCAGCTCCGCCACTATCGGTGTATAAGTGTGTGTGTGGGTGGGTGAATGAATGAATGACAGGAAAATTGTA
Source organism: Perca fluviatilis (assembly GCF_010015445.1). NCBI lineage: Eukaryota > Metazoa > Chordata > Actinopteri > Perciformes > Percidae > Perca > Perca fluviatilis. Next base: position 28,035,784 of record NC_053112.1, on the reverse strand, counting down.
AAGCGCTTTGTCAGGTAAGGTAGAAAGGCCCTATATAAATGCAGACCATTGACAGTATAAAAATCTTTGAAATTAGTGTCAATGTTCTCCAAGTAAAGATGAGGGTTATGATAAATAATGCAACCGATAACTGGCAAAAGTGGCAAAAGAACATAAACGTTATATATGTTGTATATTATATTATATATATATATATATTGTGTCATAAGAAAATGTAAGCATTTCTATCCAGAAAAAATAAATAAACAGATAAACAAATAATGGCAAATATATTAGAGCCAAAAGGACATGCAAGTTATTTTTAATAAACGTTTTATGAAAATGGAGTGTAGTTTGGAAAACCTTGGCCATTGTAATGCCACTGTATGCTCTGGCAATAACAGTTACGTTAGTCTGGGAGAAGCATGGCAGGAACTTATGGGCATCACAAGGAGGTGACGTGTGCCCCATGGGCAGGCCAGCCTTATTTTCAATGCTGTGACAGGGTCAGGTCTCTGCTGAGGGTTATCGTCTTAATTATGCATGGCCCATCTGGTAGACAAGGCTCTGGTGCAGGTGAGCAGCTGCACCATTGTTTGTATTGAAAATATTTTAGATAACACAAAACCATGGATGTATTATAGCCTATTGACCACACGAGCAGCTGCAGCCTCTCTCTCTCTCTCTCTCTCTCTCTCTCTCTCCTCGCCCACTCTTCATCCGTATACTTCATCCATAGACTATAGCCTACTCTGGCTCAAATGAATATGGGCGGCCATCCAATTATATCAACCTCATCCACACTGTCAAAATCCATTACACTGAAAATCTTTTAGGTAGGCTAACAGGAGCCTAGAATTTCTGTAGCCTACTCTGAAACAACAGACTACCTGAACACATTTTTCTCGTCTCGCGTTTCACTCTCCAAACCACGTCCTGAGATCGGTAATGTTGTCAGGCACTTTTAGTAACAATCTGAGCCTGTCAGTAGCAAAAAAAAATCTATTTTATTGGACAAAAAGCAAGGCTCCACAATTGCCCCATTAGGTTACACTGTAGCTCGGTTTGCACCAGCTCGTCATTGCGATCTCTCTAAATACTGGACCAAATTCAAAGGTTTTTGGTCTAGATACAAATGCATGGGGAAATGGGTTGAAAAAAATGGTAGTTACCCTTTAAACAAACAAATATATATTTATGAGCTGTAATGAAAGACAAAACAAGCAACCACAGAAACAATCAAAGTCTGCTGAAATTTGCCTAACCTGCCGAGAAAATGCAGATAAGCACTGTATTTAATTTATTTGAAATTTAGTTGATTTAACTTTATTATTTTCACTATATTTGTTAAAGAGGGTACTAGTTAGTAAATATTACTGATGATAAAACTGGTACACATTAACAACTCTAAACTCGAATAGATTTCTTTGACGTACACAACTACTACAATTGAATGCCTTGCTAAGGATAAACTTTGACTATACTTGAAAAAAATAGTCTACAAAGCATTTTGATACATCAGTTACTGTACATGTACTTAAAAAAAACATCTGTCAAACTTCTGCATTGACCCTGTTTCTTGCAATTGTTATAGTAGCTCTATCCAGTTTGTCCCGGGTTGTATATTTGTACATTGCATATTTTCAGTAAAACATCTACAGTCAACTGTGCCCCAACACAGCACTGGTGTAATTTGCTCCATATGTAAATAAACACCAGCTGCCAACAAATATGACACACTAGCTACTGAAATGCCCTGAAGGCATTACAATGGGATGTAAATCTCAACGCTCAATTCCAACGTGCCAGTAAAACAACCTGCATGATAGATGTACCCCAATTGGTTTTTCATGAATACTGTACTCAACGGATGTACATAGCTGGGATAAAGCTCGACATCCGGTGCGTCTCTCCCTCCCATCTCGCTATTTCCGCTGTTGCTGTATTTGCACTGCACAGGATGGTTGTGATCGGTTTAAAGAAATGCAAACATAGCCAGAGCGTTTTCCAGAATAGGTAGGTAGTGAAGCCAGACCATACTCCAGCACTAAGGAGATAGGTCTGGCAATGTAAGAATATGTATACTGTGATCTATGAATGAAAAGCTCAGTGACAGTGGCTCAATGGTCCTCCCTTTGTTCACATAGGTTTTGTACAGGAAGCCTAGTTTCATCACACACATCCTTTCATTGCCCTTGACCTAGGCACTGTTCGAAGGACGGGAGCTGAGAACCCCATGAGGATTAATCAAGTACAACTTCAACAACCCCCTTAAGTCACGATAAAGGCTTGTTGTGGGGATTCCCTCTGTGAACACAAAGGACATCCCTCTTTTGTACTGAATTACGTGTGCCAGATATGCACCGCACTAACATCTACTATGTTACTGCACAGTTCTTGTGTTGCACTGTTACTGTGCGTAGACATGACGGATTGATCTGTGAGACACTTATATTAGATGCTACCTTGACTAAATACAGCCCACAGGCTACAAGTAGCAGGAGTGTAGCATAGCCGTACATTTCTTCTGATTTCCACTTACTATAATGTTTATTTCAATTTCGCTTGTTATATGAGGTATATGAATGATTTCACCTTTATATATTATGGGAGTAGAGTAAAGAATGAGGTCTGTGTATATATATATATATATATATATATATATATATATATATATATAATGTTTGGCAAGAAATACCAAGTAACATGCAAGCATATGCACACAAACACATACCAACCACACAAATCCAAGCACTCTCACATACTTGAGTATCAGATTGCAGTGTTTAACCACAGAGCTGATATGAGTGTAACCATAGAAATTAACCTAACTACTGAATTCCACATGAATAGAGTCTTCTGCCAATGTGACCCTGGTTGCTTCTATATGCTGCATGTGGCTAAGCTGCATTATTTGATCTTTTTCATTATTATCAACAATTCCCCTCAAGAGACTAACAGCAATTCTCGGCAGACTAACAGCAATTCATTTATCATACAAAATATTGTCTGTGTAGTCAGAGCCTGACATAGCATATACCCCTATGCGACCGAACTCCACTGTAACCCAAAACCCATTAAAAACACATGAAAGAGCAACACTGTTACACCGGGCGACATACTCCTTCAACACAAGTGTTTTTTACTCTGAAACGACACTGACTGCATTTTCCCTCTTTAGTATACTGTAGGTACTCGTTGGGCATACATCGTGCTTGGGGCACACAGTTCTGTGTTTACACAGCTTTGCTAGTTTGATGAGCTGGGAGGAATAACACCTTACTGGTACACAAAGATACCCTACACCTCAGGGTTTGGAAACAAAATGTCTGAGGATGTTTATCAGATATGTTTGTGTGTATGAAGAGAGGAGGAGGCATTCAGTAGTTTCTCATAATATTTATAGAAGGACCTAATTTATAATCATTGTACACACACTCCATGCAAGATGCGTTGGACTGCAGATGAAAATTAGCCTTTATGGCGAAATCAGGAACATGTATATGTTGGACTCTGTACTCATGTTGATTAATGTGCGTTGTCCCATTTAAATAAAGAAATCAGTGAGCCTCCTACACATATTTTTTTGACACGCTTGGACTCTTATGGTAAAACAGTGAATTAAAATGAAATGTTATAAGGTTATAAAACTTTTCTTTTTCATTTCATGTTTATTTGAATAGGGACAGATGCATAGACATTTGTGCAACAAATCTCCAATGTAGAGGATCACAGCATTTATAGCTATTGCTGATTTCCAATGCCCGTCCCTATAAAGGTTTTTAAACAGTAATGAAAACAAACATTAAACATTGCCATAATTAACATACATAAAGCACATAAACATACAAGACACCTACATCTGTACTCAACCCCCGCACCCATATACCAGCCCACGCCATCCCACCCCTATATTTGATTACAGTTCTGATTATCAATTACAAACTTCTTCAGTTTAATTTTAAAAAGCTTATTAATTTGTATTACTTTTAGCTCAATGGGCAACTCATTCCATGCCTTAGCTCCCTAAATAGAGAATGATGTCTGGCCAAAGGAGGTTTATCTGAAGGATATTTTACAGTTCCCTGCGATTGTGTATCTACTGGACAATCCACTGGCCTGTAATGGTTGCACCATGTCACAGAGAGCCTGAGGTGCCTGTTCATGTAAGCACTTCCAGATGAGATTGGAATTTGCAAATACAAGGTAGTTGTCAAATCATGTTCAGATTTCTCAGGATGTGATCTGGTTGGCCTTTTGTCCAAAATTTTCAATGCACGATTGTAGAGTCTCTCTAAAGGTTCAGTCACCTATGGACTTGCCTGCGACCTACCCTACTTTACATCCATTTCTTTACTTATTTATATAGCTTTAAATTACCTTGCTTCTCCCTACATCAGAGATTTTATTTCATTTCATGTTCCAGTGAGATCACCAAGGTCCTCCACCGCTTTTCTAAAATGTTCTTCATGTGTTCCATAAAACTGGTGAGAGTGCCTTCTCTTGTTATGCCCCTAAATTGTGGAACTTGATGCCTCTGGATATTAGAATGGTAAGATTGGTTTTTACAGTATTTTATTTTTTTTATTCTTTTTTATTTATTTTATTCTATTAACTTTTATTTATTGATTTTTGAACATTATTTTTTTATTGTTGTCATTTTTAGTCTTGCAAAATCTTATTTATTGTTGTTTTATTTTTTTGCCTGTTGTTTCAATTGTGAAGCAACTGTGAAAATATGCTATATAAATAAAGTTGAGTTGAGTTTTTACAGACTTCTAATGATACAAATCAAAATATAAATTCCAGTCTGAATTGGTTATCTTTTGCTTAATGCTAAATGCTTGTTTACCATGAGTCTTTTCCTGTAATGTCCCTTATAAGCTCATATGTTTGTCATAATTAACTGCTACAAATTCAAGGCAATTCTAGGAGAATACATACATGTCACAATGTCAAAAATGTGCTTAAATAGACTTTTGTTTACTGCAGACATTTTGACAAAAAAGCACCGGTGTTGTTTTAAAGGAACACGCCGACTTATTGGGAATTTAGCTTATTCACCGTAACCCCCAGAGTAAGACAAGTTGATACATACCCTTCTCATCTCCGTGCATGCTGTAACGCTGTCTGACGGCTCCAGCGGCATCAGCCCATCACAGAACAGGCAGGTGAATGGTTCCAGTAATCCTACTGGTCCGAATAGAGTGACAAAATAACGCCAACATGTTCCTATTTACATGTTGTGATTTGTAGAGTCACAGTGTACAAAAACAGCGTAACATGAGACACAGCCATCTTCTAACCGTAAACAAACCCGGAACTATATTCTCAGGCAGAAGAATATAGTACTTGGCGGAGTGATATGCTCGCAGCAAGCCTGTCTGAGAATATAGTTCCCGGTTTGTTTACGGTTAGAAGATGGCTGTGTCCAATGTTTTTTTTTTTTTTTATTTTTTGTACACGCCTCACTCTACAAATCACAACATGTAAACTGTATTTATGTTGGCGTTATTTTCTGTTGTCACAATTGGGAGCAGTAGGATTACTGGAACCATTCACCTGTAGGATCTGTGCTAGGCTAAGCTAATGCTGGAGCCGTCAGACAGCGTTACAGCACAGATGAGAAGGGTATGTATCGACTTTCTAACTCTGGGGGATACGGTGAATACGCTAAATTCCCAATAAGTCGGCGTGTTCCTTTAACAACCATGACTCTGTTCTATTCAAGTGTCCCAGTAAGCCATTCATTTTATTATTTCCTACTGTGAATATCAAAATGCCTTCCATGAAAAAGATATACATGGTGGCCGCTTTTCTCGTGCAATGGGCATCGTACATTATCTGACATGTGACTGTACAAAATTAAGAAAAAAAGAAGATGGAGGAGAAGAAGGAAGAGTCTATGGAAGTGCATTTGGGAAAAAAATATCTCAAACCAAGGAGTAAATAAAAGCAAGTGTAATTAGGTGAAGTCATTATGGACTTGTTTTATAAAACGTCACAAATAATGATGAAACTGTTTTATTCATAGTTTTAAGATATTTGATTATGAGATCATAATTAAGATAATCTTATAATAATGAATATATGCTCAGTAATAAGTATTAGATATTACGTCATATTACAAGGTTAAGTTACATATTACCATTTTCTTTTATTTGGTAAAAACAATGAGCTTTCATACTGCACTTCAGGAATCTGCCATGTATTTTTTATGTCAAATTAAATTGCAGTGATAAACTGAATGTTGTGTGTTTGTTTTTAGGTCAGTCTGAAGTGTGAAATGATTAATGTGCCGTTAGGTTCATTCCAAAGTTAAAAGACCTGGGTCAACCCCTGCAGCGTATGTAATGAATTTAGGTGTCATCCTGTTTTTCGGACATCATGCAACTAATTATTACTATCAAGGTGAAACATCAGTAAAAAGTGAAATAGAGCTCCAGCCATCACCTGTGGCAGTGACACTAAATGAGCACTAGGAAGGATCTTGGCACCAGACCTTTTCTCTTAACATCATTTTTCAAACATTACTCCTCTTGATACAACAGTATTGCTGCTGGGTAGTGGACATTTTCTGCATGGTGATACCTGTACAGTATGTGAATTCAAATTAAAAAGGCCTATGATTGGGCATGGTGAAATCATACATGTTGGCCTCTATCCTGGGGCAAGAGGCATCAAAGTGCATTACTTCTGGGGAAAATGATATCTATGTCAGTAGTATGTGAAATTAATCATTTCTTTAAGAATTAAATATATTTACATTTTTAACATTTAATAATCAGTCAGATTGTGTTTGGCTGAATTAAACCTTGAAAAAGAAACTTGTTTGAAAAGCTTGGAAAGCTAAAAAATGAGTTTTTAGTACATAATTACTGCATGCACATTGCTAACAAAGACAGCTTGTTAACACAATTCAACTCAATTCAAGGTTCAAGATGTAGGATTTTAATGCGTCACATGTAAAACACAAGGCCCTTTCTTGTATTAAGACTGTCCTCCCCTGAACGTTTTGAGCAGCAATTATAACTTATATACACTCACCTAAAGGATTATTAGGAACACCCTACTAATACCGTGTTTGACCCCCTTTTGCCTTCAGAACTGCCTTAATTCTTCGTGGCATTGATTCAACAAGGTGCTGGAAGCATTCTTTAGAAACGTTGGCCCATATTGATAGGATAACATCTTGCAGTTGATGGAGATTTGTGGGATGCACATCAAGTGCACAAAGCTCCTGTTCCACAACATCCCAAAGATGTTCTATTGGGTTGAGATCTGGTGACTGTGAGGGCCATTTTAATACAGTGAACTCATTGTCATGTTCAAGAAACCAATTTGAAATGATACGAGCTTAGTGACATGGTGCATTATCCTGCTGGAAGTAGTCATCAGAGGACGGGTACATGGTGGTCATAAAGGGATGGACATGGTCAGAAACAATGCTCAGGTAGGCTGTGGCATTTAAACGATGCCCAATTGGTACTAAGGGGCCTAAAGTGTGCCAAGAAAACATCCCCCACACCATTACACCACCACCAGCAGCCTGCACAGTGGTAACAAGGCATGACGGATCCATGTTCTCATTCTGTTTACGCCAAATTCTGACTCTACCATCTGAATGTCTCAACAGAAATCGATACTCATCAGACCAGGCAACATTTTTCCAGTCTTCAACTGTCCAATTTTGGTGAGCTTGTGCAAATTGTAGCCTCATTTTCCTATTTTTAGTGGAGATGAGTGGTACCTGGTGGGGTCTTCTGCTGGTGTAGCCCATCCGACTCAAGGTTGTGCGTGTTGTTGCTTCACAAATGCTTTGCTGCATACCTCGGTTGTAACGAGTGGTTATTTGAGTCAAAGTTGATCTTCTATCAGCTGGAATCACTCGGCCCATTCTCCTCTGACCTCTAGCATCAACAAGGAATTTTCGCCCACGGGACTGCCGCATACTGGATATTTTTCCTTTTTCAGACCTTTCGTTGTAAACCCTAGAAATGGTTGTGCGTGAAAATCCCAGTAGCTGAGGATATTGTGAAATACTCAGACCACCCCATTTGGCACCAACAACCATGCCACGCTCAAAGTTGCTTAGATCACCTTTCTTACCCATTCATTCTTCTTCTTACCCATGACATTCATTTTGGAGTTGAGGAGATTGTCTAGACCTGGACGATAGGGTTGTGCCGATGGACGATATCATCGTCCATCGTGATGGCTGCCCGACATCACGATGGAGAGCAACCATGATGTGTCTTTCCCCCCCCCCGTTAAAAGTGGAGCGCTATCACACTTTCCTTTCTCCCCTCATTGGACTAAGTTTGCCGACACTACTGTCTGTGTGCGTGCATCAATAAGTAAGTCTGAGGTCCTGTAGGTACGGGACGATGTTATGCAGGATTTATGAATGTACGTTAGCAACAGTAGGCTAATTCACGAGGGTGCTATTTTATGTGTGAGCTAATATTGCGCATCTGTTCATGTGCGCTGCAAGAGTTATGTTTCTGTTTATTGAATGCGTTATTCAGTGCAAACATAACCGTGAATGTAGTTTAAACTCAGTAATGATGGTATATTAGGTTATTACTGTCGCTCTGTTGAAGGCAGACGTCCCACTGTACTGTCGTTACGCAGATCACGGACATCTGATTGATTTTACTGCACCGTAGTTAAGTCAAAGTAGGTCATGTTGTAAAACCTACAAGCAGGGCACCATTTACAGAGGGTATTTAAATGTATCTCTAATCGTTTCTATGTTAACTGTTGGCCCATAGTAGTAGGAAAAAATATTTATGTAAAGCTACCGCTACTCCCCCCCCCCCGGGCCCGACGACGATATCAACGTCCATCACAATGTTTTACTGTAACCATCGTCAACTGCCAATTTAGGGGACATCGCCCAACCCTACTGGACGACACCCCTAAATGCATTGAAGCTGCTGCCATGTTATTGGTTGATTAGATAATTGCATTAATGAGAAATCTTACAGGTGTTCCTAATAATCTTTTAGGTGAGTGTATGTTTATAGTGCCAGCGCCATAGAGTGGCCGTAGTAATTATGAAGGGAGCACAGCAGAAAGTAAGCAAAGTAGGAGAAAGGCTGGGGTGGTGGATGGATCAAGAGACCAGGGTTTGTGTCCTGTTTCAAAAAAAAGTAAATGGAAAGTTTTGTTTTTTAACCCAAACCACAATCTAACCAAACTGCGAACGTTTCACAACGCTCCTGTAGGTCGTATTTCCTGCCTCCGCTAGGGGCGCTTATTATGAAACGCTCTTGTGGGTCTGTTCTTTATCCCAGTACTACTCTCTAATGGTGATTTATTCAGAGTTCTAGGCCAGGGTTCTTACCTTACCTTGCAGTAGGGACTCTAGGGATGACGGCACAAGTAACTTTCAGTCCAAATTTACAAGTGTTTCAGCCTTTTGCATCAGAGATGCCTCTGTTCACTATATTTTGCTCAGCTTCATCGCAACATGAGAGAGGCTAGTGGACACATGAAGGATGTTGAGGCTTGTTTGGCTCTGGATGAGGCAATAGGCCAGGGTAGTCAGGGCTATCAAAAGTGGGGGCATGCTGCTCCAGAGAGCTGGGTTTTGAAAATGGGCTTGGTGGCTCTCAGTGGGACTTCTGCGTCATCTGACAGCAGAACAAAGTTCTTTTGGCAGACAGAGCCGAGTCACAGGCGCTGTTTGATGTAGTCTCTGAAGCCAAAAACATTAGAGCCAGAACACAAATCCATAAAGAAACACACTAAGAAAAAAATGTTAAAACATGTAATTCAATTAAAAACTGTATATAGAAAAAAAAACACACGCAAACCCACCAGATCTGGGTGAAAAAACCGTAGGTAGCTACCAGCTGTGGTGGCGGGTGAAGAATTCTGATCTTGTTTCTGTATAAAAGCATGTCTAACACAGAGTGTGACTGCTGTGTGTAGTGACATGGCAAAATCACTGTCTCTCTCTGCCACTCAACACCTTGCTTTGGACATAGCTGGAAGCGATTTAGACCCACATTAATTCATTCTTTCACAGGCACACAAATACACACACATGCTTCCACTGTTGAGTCTCTTCCAATAAATAAAACAACACACAAACCTTTATAATTACTAGTTCTCTTACTATTTCTATTTGTAAGCACATGAAATATAATGTCTATGATAATTAATATTGAAACTATTCCTAACAAATGTAACAAAGCATTAATGTAGGGCCAAATGGCGTAGACAGGTAACAAATTTCCAGACAACTATCTAAAAGTCAGAAGGAGAGGAAATTGTATGGTTTGGTGACGTTAGGAACGGTGGATTGCGGTGATTAAACTTTTGCCCCAAGTGAAGGAGTTCAAATATCTCGGGGGTCATGTTAACAAGGGAGGATATGATGGAGAAGGAAATCCAAATGGTTGCAGCATTAGCATTAATGCTGATGTAGTATCAGACTGTTGTGGTGCAGTCAAAGCTCTCATCTATCTACAGATCTTTCCTTTTTACCTTTATTTCCTATTAACCAAATGTGACTGGAGGTTTTATTTCTACAGTTCAATATTATGATCAGAAATAAAATTACATGACTTTTGCTTACTCAAACTCAGTACTTTCAGCAGTGTCACGATAACTGATACATAGTACACTACATGTATTTATGTCTTTTGGGCATTTTGTTTACATGTCTTTGTCTACTTGACAATGTGCATTGTTAGTCTGACACAAGTAGAGTATTTGACTGGCCCCACTCATTGGTCTATATAGATATTTACTGCTCCTGTCAGTCTGTCATCTATCTGTATTTTTTGCAGTCCTCATCTTTTGATTAGAACTCCATGCTTGTTTACAAATGTTCAATCTTTACCTTTTTCTAGCACCACTTATACTTGCACATTTGTTCTTCCATTCCCTCAAGGCCTTTTATTGCAGATTTCCAAATATACACTCAGTAAAACTTTATTAGGAACACATGCTAGTCAATGCAACAAGCCAGGTCCTTCAAATAGCAAATCATGCCACTGTAGCTCAGAGGAGACAGTGTCAAGAGGCAAAGTTACTTTTAAACCTAGAATGGGGCTGATTGTCAGATACAGCCACCCACCTGCATTGTTTGAACACTACAGTTTACAGAACAGTGCAAGGAGTAAGGAGCAGTTCTATGGGCAAAACACCAAGTCAATGAAATGAAGGACAACATGTTCAAAACAACAGGGAGGCCACAAGCGCACCAAGCAGCTTACATTTCTGGTATGGAAGGGAGCGTTCCTGAAAGCACAAGCAATTCATCAAACCTTGAAGTAAGACGCTTAGAGCAAGAGAAAAAGGCTTCAGTGGATAAATGATAACTGAAACTGGACGATAAAGAAGAGCCTAGCCTACAGAATCTACTAATACTACTAATGTAGTGTATAATCTAGAAATGCCTGTGTTTTTTACAATATGTCACACACTTAAAATACAGAAACAAGAGGACAACTCAAAGCTAAGCTTTAGCAACATGGACACTATGATTGTTAGACTCTATGCCAAGGCCAGTCGCCTTGATTGATTTGATTTTTTTGGCAATGTCTTTTACCCAACCCACAATGAAAGCTTTGCTGTTCAAACTAAAAGTGAAACCATTGAAAAAGGTAGAGGCAAAAACTACTCAAGCAGTCTCAGATAAGAAGGAGGGCAAAAAAGACAGCAGAAACATTTAGTTGAAGTTTTAATCATGTTGTGGCCGGCTTGTGTTCAATAAAGAAAGTTGAAAAATGTATTAGCATGACTATGACAATTTACACAGTGCATTTTTGTGGTGGAGGGATGGGGGAGGGAGGGGAACTTAAAACTAGAGGTGATTTAAGATCATGCTGCTTCCAAAAGCTACCCCCAGATTTATTGGACACACGCTTTATTTCCTACCAACGATGATACACACTCTCTTTACTTTACCCCTGTTGGCCTTTTCAGAGAGATTCTTAATAATTATGTTTTTCTTTCTTGATATATACAATATATATGCAGATTCTCATGTTCACATCACCATGGACAAAATATCAGAGCTTTGCCAGGCTTGCCATCCATCTTGCTCTATATATCCTCCAAAAAACAAACACTCACCTACCTCTAAAGCCTTGAACATGGGCAAATCATGATGATGATACGCTATATTGATTTTTCAGTTTGAGCAGTCAATGCTATTTACTGAAGCAAACTTTAAAACACATAAAACGTGCTTCAAGGAGTTGTAACCCATAGTGGCACCCATGTTCCACCTGTCACATGCTCCAGTGAATGTTATTATGGTATGTTTTCCTGTTGGGTTTACCACAGTTGCAGTTAGTATAAACTCCTTTGATATCATTGGAAGATGGAGATCTTTTTTATACATTGTGTCGGAAACCCAAGGTGTACAATAACACAAACCTTTACTGGGTTACAGTCTTCACACTTTTGAAGTTGATACATATCTGAGATAAGACTATGATGGTAATAATTACAAATGCCCACGGCTATCTCAATTTATCTTTGAGTACATTTCCTCAGTTCCTCAGTTCATCCTCAGTTGCTGATTATATAATAGCATTATGTCATCTAAAGTACCAAAGAAGATAGAAAATAAGCACTAAAACAGAAATGAATAAGCTCAATGTTAACTCTCTGTCCACTTGTGTGACCCTTTCAAACTGAGAGAAACCTCTATCTGCTGGAGGTCGCACTCAATTACGGATGCAGAATCATCTCTTGCTGTTTCCTCACCATACCACTGACAGCCACTCTATGGCGTAAGTGTCTGCATCGACCCCCACCACAATCCTTTCCCAGCTGCCCATCAACATTATCTCTGCAGCGGGCCAATTAGTCATCATCTGCCTTGTTTTGTTGGGCTCACACAGTCAAGCCTCCTCTGATTCAATAAATGATTTAAATAATGGGCTTGTAATCATAGATGCTGATAATTTTGAGTCTTATTTGATCCCTTGAATAAATTCTGCTGACAATACACCACAACCTCTAACCATTTTATCATAAAAACTACCCAAGACTGTCAAATCAAAATGATCACACAATTAGCTAAGGACATGAAATCATGCGGAAATCCATTTAAATGTTGCATATTTGATTACACACACATAACAACAACATATTCTTACAAAAGTCCAGACCAACATTGTCACAAACTAAACTCTAGACCAATGACTGCTTATCTTCTGAAAGTCAGTCAGACGTAGCATGACATGTTGGGGGTGCTGCACAATGTTCTCTTTCCTAAAACAGGTAAAGTACTGGTCACATGGGAAGCCAGTGAGGGATCATGTTCTTGTAATTGCACTACCTACTAGCAATAGGGATTGCATTTTTCTTCAAATACACTACTTGACTTCACTTAATTGAAATGTTCTTGTTTCAAGATTGATCCCTACCTAAGGGCAAAATAGCCATCAGTGCAGCACCACTGGCTTGATAAAAAAAAATCTAATAATTATCCGTGTAACGAGTCATATTAAAATCTTAAAGCTTTCCTTATTGTCAATGTCCCCCAAAAAACAGAATGTAAAACATGAATTACCCTTAACCCTCATAACCCCAAAACCCGCCGGCGGGTTTGAAAAAACTGAATTGTTTGTCAGATTCTCAAAATTCCGACCGTCCCTGAATGCATCTCGTCAAAATTCGCCGAGATTATGTAAAAAAGCTCCAAAGTTAGGCCGAAAAACCACTAAGAGGATAAAAAAACTTACATAGAGCATGTCCAACTTCAAAACATTGTAAAAAAATCAACCATTTGCATGATCAGGAAGCTGTAAAATGCATAAAATTCTAGAAAAAGATACAAAGCGTTGCTTCCTGTGAAGCATGGTCATGTGATGAAAATTCATCCAATCCTTGACTGAGACTGCAAGCCTAAGCACCAAAACACAGCGCACCGTAGAGGTAAACAGAGGTGAAAGAAGTATACAGATCCTTTACTTCATTAAAAGTACTAATACTACACTGTAATAATACTCTGTTACAGTAAAAGTTCTGCATTTACAATTCTACTTAAGTAAAAGTCTGTAAGAATCATCAGGAAAAAGTACTTAAACTTAAACACAGAGCACAGAGCCCGATGCAAGTGTCTTTGCACAGCGCGAGCCTAGGCACACACACACACACACAGGGACACACTGCAGCACACAAACATGCAAAAGATTTTTTTTTTTTATTACAATGTGAATAGAAGTATAATATGATCTGCTCACGCACAAGCAGTTTTTTCTCTCCTTCCTGCTTAGCAAATCCACCATCATAATACCAATCCACCTGGGCTCCCAGATAGCTGAGTTGGTAGAGCGGGCGCCCATATACTCCTCTATACAGCGGGCCCGGGTTCAACTCCAACCTGCAGCCCTTTACTGCATGTCATCCCCCCCCCCCTGCCCCCTGCCTGGAAGGCACTAGGATTAGGCAATGGTTATTGTTAGGTGCCTTGAAGTCAACGGTTGCAGCGCTGCCTGGAAGGAGACGTTGGGGGCTTAAAACACCTTCAAGCCAAAAAAAGCCCTAACGATGACAAAAAAAGGGCATGGGAGATGACACTCTGATTGGTTAATTGCATGTTATGCCCAAAACACACCTATGATTAATTAAGCCACGAAGTACAACCCTTTTGAACCATGCGGAAGGCGCACGGACCCTTTTTTCTGCCGTCAAACTAGAAAAAGTGGATTTGGACACGCCCTAAACGCACCTGCGCCATGCACTTCACGCCCTGCGCTTAGATCGTTAAATTAGGGCCCTTGGACTTAAGTACAGTACTTCAGTAAATGTACTTAGTTACATTCCACCACTGGTCTAAAGTTTGTACAAATGTAACATATTCTTTGTGTGAATGATGTACAGCCAAAATTCTTTTTTTCCTGTATTGTATATACAAGTGTACCCTTAAGAAAATGTTGAATTATCTGATGCAATTGTTTTTCTATATTTTAAAAATAAATGATCAAATAAATCAAACTTATGTTTTCCTTTTTATGTTTTATGCCATGATAACTTTGTCATATTGCTTAAAGGTGCAGTGAAAAATTATGAGTTACATATAAACATCAACTCTTAACTGAAGGCAGATGATTAATGCTAACAGAAAAAAGCAAGATCCAAAAATCCAAAAAATCCATATCCTTATCAGCCTACAATCTGTAATATGGATGTATCCGTTTGTATGACTATGTTCATGTGAGTGTGTCGGTAGGCATGTGTGTTTCACCTACACATACACAGACACAGACTTTCACTCACACTTGTGCTGACCTTAACTCCAAAGCAGAGAGCCAAAGCTCTTAAAGTCTTAAAAGTGATGGTCTGGATACTCTCATCTCCTGTTCGCTGTGTCAAGTCATTATATCGCACCAAGTCATTAGCTGATGGTGTAGTCATCCATTACAGCTAAGAGGGAATATAGCAAAAGTGAAGCAGAGATGATTTCATCTTCAAGATTTCCAGATCATGTAAAGGACAATGTTCCTTTTGTTTCCTTTGGTGCTCAATATATCTTTGTCGCTGGCATACCTTCACTAAGTACTTCAATGATCATGGTGGAATTTAAACATTTGGATCAGATCTGAAGACACTATAGTTTCAGGTAAAAGCCGCTTACTGAGTTAAAAATGTTTATGTCCATCCAATGAAGCTTGCATAAATGTTAGAGTGTTGACGTGTCCGTGAACACCAAATGAATTCCCAAAATGAAATTCACAGAACAGTGTATCAACCAAGGAAAAGTGAAGTAAAGAAAATCACATTTGAAAAAAAAAAAAATGTAATACTGCAGCATAAATGTTAAGAACTTTCCTGTGAGTATTGTTAACTCCCTAGTGGCAGTTACGGTATTTAAGGTTAAGCTGTCAAGTGCCACACAGGGTCAGAACAAAGTACAGGGCTGTTAGTTAATTGTGGTTCCTTAGTATAATTATTGTAATTAAATAGAGAGCCAAACTCCCACCTCATTTTCAGGCTTACCTATGTTCCACTAGATGCAGCAAGACAATCCATTTTGCCAGGGAACAGATTCGCTATCTCTATAAGCTTGCACAACTGATGCCAGATAAAGAAGTTAACAAAGAATAAAAGGAACATGTTGAGGAAAAGAAAAAAATATTAATTGATAAGAGATGATTATTGAGTATTGATGAGTTGAATATTGAGAGATATTTGTTTGTCAAACAAACAAAATACCTTTGGACCCCATTACATCTAGTAGCATTTTTTTTTTTTACAATGCCTAACACTCATGGAAACATTTCTGATGTGGTGCATTTGGCGATACACTGGCATGAACACGGTCGGCATTACTTGCTTATGTAATCCAATAAGATATCTGCACATGTATTCAGTGATTAAAATACAGTCAACAACAAAAATCTACACCAAATCTTACACCTAATTCGACTAGGAGCATCTAAGCGGTGTTCGGGTGCAGTGGCGGCAGTTGGCCCAATCACGGTCACTCTGTTGGTAAAAATGCAATGACCTCAGTTAGGAAAAAAAGATCAGATGGTAAGAAACTTGGCTGATATGAGGAATGTAAGGCGCTGTCACAGTTCATTGTCTCTGAAAATTAATGGAAGAGAAGATGACAATGCTAAGAGTGATTCTAGATAAATGCAAAACAAGGGGAGAACGGACCTTCAGAGAAGAATGTTTATGTTATAGCTTAATGCTAATATTATGTGGCAAGCAATTACATCTGTATTCAGAATGGATAGCCGAGCCATAATTGACAATGACATAGAATGCCTGGCTACAGGACAGTTTGATCAAATGAAGAATGTCATTTTCCAGTCTTGGCTCACTGTGTTTTATACTTGGCAAGGCTAAACAATGGATATCAATAGACAAAGATTGGTTCATTACACAAAGTCCTATTTGAAATCATAAGACCTAAAATCATGACCCCATTTAAATTGTATCAATACTGAAATGAATTACTTTGTGTGTTGTGTGGAAATAGTTGATCTTGAGGTAGAATATGTAATATTAAACATAATTATACTATTTCTTCTTTTTTTGTTCTTCTATATGTGGACTCATCTGATTGGTAATATACATGCAAATGTATGTCTGTTTTATGGATGGAACTAATAAAGGACACCCTTTTGTTAATTGGATTAATGATATTTTGCAACTCTAAAATCAGAAAACTGCTTTCTCACAGCAACGTCAAAAGAGGCAGACATTATATGGTCCAATTCATTACAGTCAGTGAAGGAAGAGGGGGGGAGAAAGGGGGATAGGGAGAGAGGAAGAGAGAGATGGAGAGAGAGAGAGAGAGGAAGAGAGAGAGAGAGCGGGATAGGGAGAGAGGAAGAGAGAGAGACGGAGAGAGAGAGGAGAGCGAGAGAGGAAGAGAGAGAGAGAGACAGAGAGCGAGAGAGGAAGAGAGAGAGACAGGAGAGAGAGAGAGAGAGAGAGTGAGCGAGCCAGAGAGAGAGAGAGAGAGAGAGAGAGAGAGAGAGAAATGGGGCTTCATTAAAGCTCCTGGTTTAAGCCCAGCCCATTTTGAATATGTAAATGTCTCAGGCACAGAGAAAAACACAGTAAGAGAAAAGCAATGAGGGAAGAGGGGAGAGAGAGGAAGAGGAGGGGAGCAGCATGAAAAAGTGAGTGAGCGATCAAGGGAAAGAGAGCAAGAGAGTGAGGGAAAGAGAGCGAGCACTCTGAAGTGTGAGTGGCTTACGACACTCAGTGAACAGAAGGTGCTTCTGCATGCGCTGTCAGTGTACTGCTCTGCTGCAAGGGATTGCGCGCTCCTTTGCTTCCCACATTTACCGCCCCTGCCTGCCTACCAGCACCAGCCTTCAGCAGCCTCTTCCAGCTGGCTGAGAAAACACCCGGAGAGCAAGGGAGTGAAGGAAAACTGCAAGCCACGGGGGATGGAAGCGGCTTCTTAACCGAGATCAGCCACTGAGATGACAAGGAATACTGTTACACAAGACAACAGTGAACAGGGTTCACCTCTTTAAATCCTGTTTTTTTTTTGCATCCGTCACTGAAAGCATGATTACCCGCTTGAATGGATTTAAACCTTACAAGTCAGTGATTGCTTCCAGAGACGGACGATAATATGTGTTGACAGATCTGCTCAAACTTAAGCAGGAAGGGGAGGAGAAAAGAGCAAGACAGATATTTAAAAAGATTTTTCCTTGGTCTTGTTTTTTTTCTTTCTCTGGTTGTCTCTTCGTCCCTCTGATCATTGCAGCAGAGGACTGCGGAGGAGCAAAAGAGACAGAGCTCATGCATGCAGACAGAGGAACTTGCACTTCCTACCATCTAGCTGAAAGCTACTTGGAATCCTTCTCTTTCTGGCTCTTTCACTTGAGGAGAACTAAGACATTGTAAGCCTGCCAAGGATCTGGTGTCCACTGAAAAGAGAGAAGGGAGGGGGGGGGGGATTTGTACCACAGTGGTGTCTTTTTTAGTTCGCACATAATTAGTGTTGGGGCACAAAGCGAGATGCTGAATGGAGATTGTCAGCTTTTGAATAGGGGTGAGTAGGAATCTTTTAAAATAAGATCGATCAATGAGGACAATTTTATTTTTTCTATCCCCTTTACTCTCTACCCACTGCTTGATATCTAACATAAGTAAAGAGCCTTGCCCGTAATCCTTTTGCATTTCCAACCAGGATTCCCTTGGCTGACAAAGTAAACAAAATATAATATCACTGTCTGCAGCTAGAATACAAAAACGGAATAGAAAACATTTTTTTAATTGATTAAATATGATGTGATAAATATTATGTGATAGGTGCTAAAACAATATCCAGAGTGGTTCAATGGACATTTTCTCAGAGACATCCCTGGATATTTATGCTAATGGATTTCCTTCTAATTGGACTGTACTTGAAGTGGCCACTGAAGAAGCCCCCTGGGTTGATACTGTGTTTATTGGGAATATTTCTAAGAACGGTTCCCTTGGTTGAGGGGGTTTGTCCAAGGCTGTGCCGCTGCGACAGCAAGCTGCTGTACTGCGAGGGGCTCAACCTCACAGACATTCCCCGCAATCTGAGCAGCGCTATGGGCCTGTCCATGAGAGAGAACAACTTGACCGAGCTGCGTGAAGGCCAACTGGTTGGTCTGTCACAGCTCACCTGGCTCTACCTAGATCACAACAACATTGACATTGTAGAGGAGGGTGCATTTGACAGGCTAAGACGGGTCAAGGAGTTAGACCTCAGCAGCAACCGCATTGAGAGTCTGCCAAATGGTACCTTTAGGCCCCTCCCAAACCTGCGTATCCTGGACCTCTCATACAACAGGCTGCAGGCACTAGAGCCTGACCTGTTCCACGGCCTTAGAAAGCTCACCAATTTGCATTTGCGCTACAATGCTCTCAAATTTGTGCCAGTGCGGATTTTTCAAGACTGCCGGAGCATGCAGTTTCTAGACTTGGGATACAACCAACTGCAGAGCCTGGCACGAAACTCCTTCGCTGGCCTCTTCAAGTTGACTGAGTTGCATCTTGAGCACAATGAGCTGGTTAAAGTCAACCTAGCCCACTTCCCTCGCCTCATCTCTTTACGCACCCTGTACATGCACAACAATCGTGCCACTGTTGTTGTCAATACACTGGACTGGACATGGCATTTTTTAGAGAAGATTGACCTGTCAGCCAATGAAATCGAGTACATGGAGCCACATGTTTTTGAGAGCGCACCCAACCTCAAGGTGCTCATGCTAGACTCCAATCGGTTGACCTCTGTGGAACAGCGCATCCTGGATTCGTGGTCATCTTTGGACAGCATTACCCTGGCAGGGAATGACTGGGAGTGCAGTCGCAATGTGTGTGCCTTGGCCTCTTGGCTGAGTGCCTTCCGAGGCCAGCGTGATAATTCCCTGCTGTGTTCAAGCCCCGACACCGCACAGGGCGAGGATGTGTTGGATGCTGTCTATGCTTTTCACCTATGTGAGGATCCCCAAATGGAAGTAACTACAGCAGGCCTGTACGCCTCTACAAGGGATCTGGCCCAGGGTGGTTCTGTTTTCCAGGGCCCATTTACTCCTAACCCTTATGAGGGTGAGGGTAGCGAGGTGGTTACCAGTTCTTTCACTGTCACAGTGGGCCACGATGACCTGGAGAGCACCATGCAGATCCACAAGGTGGTGACTGGCACCATGGCACTCATCTTTTCCTTTCTCATCATTGTGCTCATGCTGTATGTGGCATGGAAGTGTTTTCCAGCTGGAATAAGACAACTGAGGCAGTGTTTCAGCAGTCAGCGCCGTAAGCAGAAGCAAAAGCAAAGCATGCAGCAGATGGCTGCAATTTCTACACCGGAGTACTATGTTGACTATAAACCTAACCACATTGAGGGAGCCCTGGTAATCATCAATGAATATGGCTCTTGCACTTGCCAACAGCAACCTTCTCGGGAATGTGAGGTGTGACCCTGCTTTGTGAGTAAGTCTTTACCTGTGATTATCTGGATATACAGTAACATCACTTTTTTGGATACATTGGGGAGGGGAATATTGCGGGACAGAAGGAATAAAGGGATCTTTTTGGACACTTTTTACACAGCTTCTCACTGTGATGTGAAAGGAGTGTGCTTTATGCGACTATTTTGCGGTGGATTTACTGCTACTACTATCTACTGCTGAGTTTAGGCCACGGGGCATAAGAGGCACCTGACTCTTGGACCTGTTGATGTTCTACAGAATACATTGTGGGAACTGAGGCTTTTCTCTCTTGGGTGGATATTTGAGCTTTAATGTGTATTTTTACTTCAGGACATTTAATTATTGTTTGAAAATAAACTGGGGACACACAAAAGAAGAAAAAAAGAAAAAAAACACCATTTGTATTATGGTAAACACAATATTTGACAAGCATTTAAAATCTAAAAAAAATTGTTTAAGTTGGATTACAAATGTAAAAATAAAAGTCTGTGTAAAATATGTTAAAAGAAGAAGTGCAAGTGTGGAAAAAAATGATACAAAATAATCTATTTCTTTTGTAAACTACAAAAAATGTTTAAATAAATGAAATGCTATTCACAGTAAATTCATTTGTACGTGAGAAGCCTGTCAGAAAGGATGGATGACAATAGATGCAGTCTTTGCGCCTGTAGACTGGAGAGCAATGTCTCTGCAGTGTGTCGAACCAAAAAAATGAAATACGAAAAAAAGAGGCAAAGGGATACAGTAGATGCATCTCATCTCCAATGTAAAACCCATGGTCTGAATTTTAGATCTCTGTTTTAACTCATATTTGTTGTTTTAGCATTCACTGTGTTTGCTCACTATCAGTGTAGTTTTCCCCCTTCCCATTGCCTATCTGAGAATAGATTCAAATGATCTATCACATCGGATAGCATAATTCCATAATATCACATCACTATTTGTGCACCATCCAAGTAAAGAAAGCAGAGCGTCAAAGATCTAAAGCTATGCCTGTCATTGCCTCTCACTCTTTGGCTCGATGCCTCCTTTCACTGAATCAAGCACACTAAAGGCAACAATCATCAAAATCATGCATACTTCAAAATACAATTCCAAATTGTATCAGAATTATTGAAGGAATTATCCAGCAGCTTAAATGAAGATTTGCACATACAATATTCTTCACTGTGTTTCCATGTGATGTAAAATGTTTGTTGAATACAAGGCCATTTTGAGGTGTATATATATCCTTCTTCCTCTGGTGTTCATTGTGTAAATTAGTGCACTGACAGATGTTGTGTTTCCTGGGTCCTTTGACATGAACAGTATGTTGTGTGAGAAGGGGGGAAGTGAGAGTGAGATGGAGGATCACAACGACTGCAGAAAGAGGGAACAGACTGCTCTCTAGTGTGCATATTCTCATACTGTGGCTGCATTTTACCTATTGTGCACCATACTCTGCAAACCTCCACAGCGGGGGCAACATCAATACTGAATTTGCAGCGGCTTTTCTGAAAAAAAATCTATTTGCCTCATTTTTGTGTTATTTTGCGATAAATTAAGATAATGTTTACAACTTGTAAGTCAGCAGGAATAAAAATGTTTTAAGAACTCACTGACAATCATTACATAAGTAGTTCCAATAAGAGTAAAACGTTATCTTCAAACTTATCAACAACATTGTAAGTGCAGTTGGTGTCCTGGTGTTCTTTGAACAATATGCAACAAGGGGTCAGAAACACAGGTAAGAATTGGTTCTTATAGGATCAGAGATGGTTTGGTGAGGTTTAAATTGGTGGAAAGCCTGGGAGTATGCCCTGCCTGAGAAGAAGTGCATATGTCCCTCAGGCAATAGTGTGTCTGATTATTTTCCCCATTTATTTTATTTGACCAAGATTCATAATAAGTGGTTCTGAAATTAAATATTTTCAGCTGAAAATTGCAGTGAGTGTCAAAACGGGCAATTTGGGGGAAATATTCCAGGGATTGGATAAAATTGCAAGCTCACAAAAAATAATTGATTCAATTTGAATTAATTCCTGTAATCACAAGATCGAGGAGGATCCTGAAGGGATTGACAAAGTGAGCCATGGGATATACATATCAAATTACCTTCTTTTCTCAGGTAAAATCCCACCACATCCAAATCATCGTCTTTAATATGAAGATATGCTGGGATTTCAGTGTGTTGCACTTGAGTCAACGCATTCTCATGAACGGGAAACATGCATTTCACGTTATATAATATAAATACATGGGATAACGCCAATTTCAAACAATAAGCTAAAAATGTTCCGTCAAAATGTTATCAAAAACTTTTTTTTTAAATTGTACGTGTCTGTATATATATAGTTTCTTCTCACAAAGGCGTTTGTCTTCACACGCAGCCATGCCAAATGCCGTTGAATGATGAGTTTGAATCTAAAACTGAACTCAGCTATCTGTGACAGTAAAGCGACCCTGTATCAGTAACCAATGTCTCAGGAAGTGGCCTATGTAGGATGAAAAATAAAGGTGCAGTGTGAGCAATATACCCATTTATTTTGGCTATTAACAGGTTGATTATCCCTGGGGAACATCTGAATTAATAGTCTGCATGTAGTACCAAGTAACAAAAGCACTAAACTTTGTGGTTAATTTTAGGGAAGACATTTTGGGGGGTGATAATGGCTTAAAGTTGCCATCTGGGATTTATGATCCATTTCTTATTTATGGTACCAAGGGCGTCCCACTTTAAGACTGAACATAGTTGTTAATCATAACGTGCTGTAGCATGTGAATGCAAATGATGGCAGTATGTACGGCAGGGCATAATGATGGAGACAGATTTATTTCATTCTCTCATCTTCACACCCTGTCTAAAATCTTCACCCCCTTTGAGTCCTTCACAGCCCCTTAAACATGCAACTGCTGGGTAAATTTGAGGTTGTGAAGCTTCATTTGTATAAATATTGGATGATGCCTGGCATAGAGGCCAGCACTGGCACCACTATTGATTTCATTTCACTCCTTTCTTGAACAAGCAACCAGGGCAAAAGGTGATGGGGAATGGCTCTGAATATTTTAAAGGCTTTGAGTCCTGTGGGTTGACGTTAAATTACTTTAGAGTTACCTCTATCCCTATTCACCTTTACCTTCTTTCTTTCTCCCTCTCTCTCTCTTTGTGTGCCCGTAAAACACAGTAAATGTAGGGAAAAACATCAATTCATCTAACTGACAACAGATCAAATCTCTGCTTGACCTAAGCCTAGGGTGATAATACCCTGTGTGGAGATATGTGCTCTCAGACAGCATCCATTATAAGTGCCATGATTGATGATACTAACAGTAAATCAATACAGATGAGTGGTAACCAAAATGATCATAGTAACAACAAATGTATTCATCTCTCCCTCACATTTTCAAGCTTACACTGATGGATGAGTATGATATGTTTTATGTATATGTAAATCAAGAATTGATTCAGAAGATGATAAGTGGCTGACATGGTGATTTGCAACTGTTTTACATAAACCAGCTCACTGTTCAGTCATAAAAAGTGTGAAATTCGGCTTCTTTTAGAGAGCAGTTGGGCAGGCAAACGTTACAGTTGTTCTGTACTTTGCAGAGCCGCAGTGGTCTGCTATCTGCATATGTACAATGCACATGCTAATAGGTCTGAAGCTATTGGATTGTAGCTTTTGTGTGCAAAACTGAGCATGCGGCGTATCTGTGCACATGCAGTTACATGTGGGGTTGTAAATAAGCCCAACAAACCTGCATCATATGATCTCTAGGACTATATTGTCACAAGTGCATTGCTGAGATGAAAAGTCACAAAAGGAAGATGGATGGAAAGGTAAAGTTACTGACACAAAGAGTAAAGGTCACTACAGTGAAATGAGAAAATACAGAGAGTGTGTGCAAAAAGTGGGGCATTTCGTACATGAGGCTTGGGTCAGATCTAACGGTCAAACACAAACAATGAAGGGACACTGCAGACTCAAACTGTACAGGTAGTTACTACTGTAGCTGAGATCCCAATAAACACAATGTAGCCTCACTATCACTCAGCACGTTCTCACAAATATAGTTTTCAGAGTGGTGAGCCTTGTTCAAACTATGCTAGTGTGCCTGCATGTACAGTGCCTTCGCCTGTGCAGTGGTGTATGTGTGCGTCAGTGACAAAACATCACTCTGCAGATTTCTGGGAAATAGCTGGCATCACAACCTGCAGCGAAGGGGGCCCTTAGAGATGCAAACAAATCCTTAAAAAATAAATTAACCTGGCTTCCTGTGAGGGGTATCGATCGAGCAACATTCTGCCATCTCATTGGGACTTGGACTGTGCTGCATAATAAACGCTTAACACCCCCTCATAACTGGATGGAGTGCTAAATCATGGGTGGCAGCATGTACTGCAGTAGGCTGTAAGGAGCTGCTGATGACTAAGGACAATGAGTGGGTGGCTTTCCAGTGCTTCTTTTATAACAGGTAGGTTATTGGGATAAATATTCAAATCATCATCAACATTATCTTTGAATCAAAAACCTGTGACACACCATTGTATCGCTTGTTTTACATTACCTTCTCTTCCTCCTTCCAAATACTGCTGCTGTCGTTGTTATAAATGTGATATTATACAACAAGTAGATCCGACTAGGCAATCTGATTGGTCAGATAGACATTTAGAACATCCTCTAATCAGCACAATAGCACACCCAGAGCAATTTAAGCATACTTTCACTATAAATATTAGGTTACTCCTCTATTTCCATGTCAACGTTACAGAGTTGAATCAAAAACAGTTTTTTTATTAATGAAAATAAATGTAGGAACCACAGTGGAACACACCAAAGCTCTCCTACATATTTATATAAAGGGATTTATCGGACTAAACAACTTATTTTGTACAAGGCTCTTGAGTTAACTACTACTGGAAATGTTTGGATCACATCAGCTGTGCCGGGTGGCATTGCGCTTTGTTAAAAATAGAACAACATGAACAAGATTGAGCTATCAAAGCAGTTTTGGGTTTATATGTGCAGTATTTATTCAGTTTGGGAAATCCCACAATCTCTACAAAGATAACATTAACTTAAACTGACTAGAAATCGTCTATGTTGCTTTTAATATTTTGAGAGTGAATTGCCTCACAATATGAATACAGATTAATTATATATTTTATTTTGTTGGTAAACGACTTCGGCCAAGCAGCATCACATGCCAATAATGACATTAAAGCACACCCTCTCGTGTAATATTGCTTAATTACTGCACTTAATTCAACAGTAGCCTGGTGAAATCCTGGTGTTTGCAAAACCTACATAATCTGGAAAATAATTAAAAGAGGGCAGCAAATGGGAATTTAACTCACACTCACACCTCCTTCTGAATAATATATTTTGATGTTTAACTAAGGGAAGCTTACCGTTTTATTGCAAACCCTCCCCTTATGAAAGTCAAACAAACTGTAAATAACTTTACTAAAACAGCTACAGGTACAATAGGCCACCTGTAGTACCTTCACTGCTTAATTTACATGCAACACTGAATTAATAATAATCACTGAGGAATCATTATTCTTACCTACATATTGTACTGTAGGTAGAGCCACGGTGGCTGCTAAGGAAGGTGAAACTGGTTAGAGAATGTGGGCAAGGTTAGCAGCTGAATATTCATTACAGTAAGTCAGAGAGGGAGAGAGTAACAAAAGACAGGTGGCCATTAGTATTATCATTAGAGTGTATTTTGTAGTTAACTTTCTTGCTATTGCTCGGTTGGATTAGCCCGGGATGGAGTTTTGTCTTGCATTTAACATTAAACATCAGGGTCAGTCAGTGGGATAATACATGGCAACAGCTGGGCCTGCATCTGGGGCTCCATGTAACCCTAATAAGAGCAGATGTGGGTCATCGCCTAATATTCAGAGTATTATGGTGGCTGAACTACAAAGCTTTATCCAGGACTGGAGTCAGGATTTTTTATCCATGTATTATTGTTATTCATATACCTCTACAGATAGACCCTAGTGCAAGTAATGCAATATATGATATAGGCTAAAATGTTTGCACAATTTATTTTTTACCCCTCAGACCTTGTAGGTCCTGCATGTTTTGATATATTTTTCAATCCACTTTATTCCTCATGTGTCAATAGCCCTACAAATTAGATGCCTAAAGACATGTGTTACTGTACTCCAGCATCCACAAGGAAAAGAAGATCAATAAAATACATATATCTGCAACTGAATGAGTATTATACATGTATAGGAGACTGAACTGTGCAAAAATAATGAATAATTTAAATATTTGTTGGAGCACTGACCAGCACAAGACTTAAATATGATAATGGGAATGGAAAATGATGGTAAAAGCATCAGAAAGAAACTGTGTAAATTAGTGTGTCCAGATAGATCAAACTACATCCATCAAGATGTTAAATATATGTGTGCCTTTGAATTTACAAAGCTAGTCAATGGAATTATAATGTTAAAGAAAAGGTATTTAATTAGATTCAAGGCACATTTTGCTTCACGTCGTTCTAATCTAGGTCAATATTCTGTGTATCTGTTTTTTGTATATCAAATTTTATTCAAATAAGACATTGACTAATCTAATTATTTCCCAGGTGGCTGTAAAAAGTAATATTATGAAGTCTAAAAATAACAAAAACGAATACAACATTTTTCATGAATTACCTTATGGAGCCTCACTTAAAAATCTGCCGCATTGCCATTCGGTGGACATCATGACCTTTTCAACAACTATAAGGTAAGCAGCCCTGAATGGACATTTAGATTCACTGTGCTAGATGTGGGCACAAGCAGCTTTTGAAAGAAATCAAACAAACAAACAAAAATTTAAATGAATAAAAAATGCAGACTGGGAACAAAGCCTTTTTGTCCTCTTGGTTGATGACTGTGTACGCCTTTACCCAGCAGACAAACATCAAGTCAACTTATTCACAATGTATGCTAAATGAGTCATCAGGACAACTGCATGATGTTTCATTATTCATAGTCAGATCACCTCAAATAAAACTGAATCCAAAACAACACTTGGATTAAGCATTTGAAAGGTATGGCACGGCAAAACTGCCGGAGCTTCTTTTTGAATAAACGTTAACTCAGGTTAAGTGAAGTAAAAATAGACAGCATTTATCATTTCCCATTTATCTGATCAGTGTCAGGATGAATAAATGATATTCTACTCGGTCTCCTTGCTCCCTCTTTCTTCCCTATCTGTGAGGATAGATTGGCATCTCTCCAAAAGTCAATGATATTGGCTGCATAAATGGAATTACCCCATTCTCCAAGTGTCATCTGTGCAAAGACAATGTGTTCACTGTTTACAAAACCATTGTGCTAAAATGCGTCCCTGGTGCAGCAAGTTCTTAAGATGCAATTTTGGTAAACAATTGCATTGACGCAGTGCATAGAAGTTAATCCAGCTCAGAGGCTTCACAACAAACAAAATATGGACTTACCTGTCATATTAGAAGGTAGGGCAGAAGACCAATGGATCCCAAAAGAAGGCCAAAAGAGAGATAGAAAGAAAAGAAAAAGCTTGTTAAAATATATACTTTTTTTACTTTCTGACATAAGAACAGGTCTATTTAAATATACTTCTGTTTAACTGTGAATAATTTTCACTCAATTAGAGACCACAGATATTTTTCAGACAATTTAAGAGTGCAACAGATTGCTGTGACATTAGACGTGCTATGGCAGAGTACAATGGTGAGTTTGCATTGCATGGACCAGAGAGCCTGCAGAACCATAGTTAAACTGATGGCGCATTTAAAGTCTAACTCGCGACAGCAATCAAAGTCGACAGCGAAAAGAGGAACAGCAGAAAGACGAGTTTTTATTGGGAGACTGTGCTGACAAAGAGCTGACGGTGACACTGGCATCCCACTCTGCCAACCATGCAGCACAGCACAACAAGGCTATAGAAGTTTATAGTATAACACCTCCCCGGTTCTGTGCAATCTAACAGTTGTATGGATGTTAGGGCTTGATCACATCATTTCTGTTACTTCCTTCACATAAACTGTAACAGTGTCTGCCACTGGATACATGTGCGATTGTTGAGTTGGTTTTTTTATGACTTGTATGAGTTTCTGAAGTCTGAAATAGCCTGGATACAGGTATGAATTTGAGGTATCTGTGTAAACCTTGTTGGGCACTGAAGACTTCTCCCAGGTGTCTCAATGTGTTCACGTGTACAACCAAATATATACTGAGACAGTGGTCGAAATTACCTGAGTACATTTACTTAGAGCTATAGTGCGTAGTTTCTGTCGCCCCCATGAATTCTAAGTAATGACCTCCACATGATACAAGCCTTACGTGATCGCTCACGCACCCCCACACCTCCTCCACGCAGTTGCTTGTAGCCAAGGAGGACACGGAGGATTAAAAAAACACGATGGACTCTTCAGAAGAGGTAATTATCTTCACTCGAGTTTCTGTGCGGGAAAGTGACCGGATGACGCAATCTTCTGAACACAGACATACTCAGAAATACAGAGAGAGTTGTGTGGAGCTGATAGTCTTAAATAGCTTTGTAGCAACTCATTTGGCCATTGGATTGAATGTAACGCACTAAAGCTTAAAGTAAAATACTTGAGTAAAATTTTGAGGTACTTCTACTTTATTTGATAACAACCATTTTGAGTAACTTTATGCTTTTACTCCTTTTTATTGTAGGTGAATAAAACAAATCTGAGAGGTAACCATCCACAGTGAAAAAAGAGAAATGTATAGTTCTTTGTTCCATTTTTCTACTTTCTCACATGATTAGATAATTAAGCATTTACCTTCAGGGATTCATACTGCCATCAGCAAATATCGACAATTCCAATCGCAGTGACTTTAAATGAAATGTGACATTGAAAACAGCTCCTGAATTACTAGCCATGAGATATTCTAGGAATCTGCCAACAACGTCAATCTGTGAATGTGTAAACTGCTCTGATATAGAGATTTAACCTGTTTCCAGGAATGTGCAATTTCAATATTAGCTAATGACAAAAAAACTTGATCCTCCAGAGTTGATCACTTGTTAAATGGTTGACATTCATTTAAAACACTATAAATATGCTTTGATCCATGCTTTCCTAAGCCTTTTCATTCACACGTACCATTTAAATGTTATCACTATGATATAGGCTTATAAAAAAAAAAAAAAGAGCTTATTGGGTAAACCTCTTTAAATGAGAGTTTTTTTTTTCTCTTCTTGCTGGTAAAAATGCATACAGAATAAATCACTGTTAAATTCAGCGGATAAATTCACATCTGTTTTGGCATTGTCGACACTCAGTGGAGGGTAGTATAAGACTAAATTATGTCAATTTATAGTGAATTTCAGCCTTGCCAGTCAAAATGCTGTTATGTTTCCTCTTGGCTGCTTTAGGAGAGTCCGACATGCACAACCATGCTCTCCTGATTATTTTTGGAAAATGAACCCAATAACTTTGAAAATCAACCTAATTCCTTTTTGAACTGAATCACTGAAGCTAATGTCTTGTGACAGCGGTATTGCTTTTAGTTAATGGGTTACAAATTTCAATTGGCTCCAGTTTCTCAGCAAGTATATTAATGACAAATGAGAATTCACATTGTGTCATTAAAGAGGAAAATAGGTGTAATTCAAAAAGAAATGTGCCTTCTTTGTTTTTTCTCCATTTTGTTCCTGTACTGTGCAAACTATAATAGATAGAGCCCAAATGGCTAGCTGAACGGTGGGAATGCAGAGAAAAGGATTAAATTTATAGTTTTAAAAATTTATACAAACACATGCAGTACATGTACAGCATATCGACAAAAGAAACCCCCTGCGACAGGTTTCAATCACATTTGAAGAGACGAATACAAAGGCAGGGGACAAACCCAAGTTTAAGGGAATGAAAAGAGATTAAAATCAATTACATTGCAGCTTTGAGCATTACTGTACGTGAAAACAATAACTATAAGCATGCAGGTCTTTAGTTATTCTGCAGTAAAGGTTCTGAAACTTGGAAAGGTAATGGTCATAAAAATACTGTAAAAATAAAAGAGCACAGATACGCACAACAATACTTGCTTACTGTGTTCATTCCTGTAAAGGAAAATTAATTGGAAGAAAAAGCAATTCCAGTCACTGTGGGTAATGAATGTCCTTATAACGAACAGACATAGTGCTTACATGCTAAAGAATTAATCAAAAGATGACGGTATAAAATGTATATTTAAATAATATTTAGCTACAATAAACTGTTATATCACTTCTTAACTCAAGAAAACCACAATGATTTCATATTGACAGCTTTGCTACAGCATTGTGCCATTGACAGTTTAGAATGAATCCAGAGAAGGTACTCTTTTTACTTCCAGTACCTTATGATTTGACTAATTCTTGTTGTCTGTATGTGTTAGACCTTATTTTAAAGGGATATTTCACCGATTTAGCATTAAGGTTTGTATCAGCAGAAACAGGGTAGTATTTTTGAATGACCGTGCTTCCCTCCCTCATGTCCCCCTGAGACGAGAGACATTGGTACAGATCAGAGAATATGCAGGAAACTATACGGAATCTGCAGCGAAGTGGGACAAAAAAATCTACCGGGAAATTTTTTTAGACCACCGGCCCTCGGGGGACGGGAGAGAGATGAATGTTCGGAAATAAGAGGTTGCTGCGGCCCGCCGTACAGGTTAGTTTGACCAGCGGCCAGCGGTGGCTGGAGCGGGCTGGAGCGGCGGCCGGAGCGGGGGATCATGGGGGGGGGACATCCTCAGCGCTGAAACGCGAACGGGGGCTGCGTATAACCTAGCTAGGTGGAAAGCTAACGCTAGCCGGCCACCTGTTCCATCAATCCTACTTGCAAGTGTCCGCTCATTAGACAACAAACTGGACTGCATCCAACTTCAACGAAACTCCCAACGGGAGTTCAGAGACTGCTGTGTTTTGTTGTTGTGGAAACATGGCTGAAAACAGTGTACCGGACTATCCAGCCTGCTGCTCTGTCGCCTGGTAAGACTGGAGGTGGGCTGTGTTAACACGGACTTGTGCAGAAATGAGCTGCTTGTATCCAACTATCTGCTAACTGCTGGTGGAGTTTGTGACTATTAGATGCCGACCATTCTACATTCCACGCTAATTTACGACTGTGTTTATTAATCGGTGTTTACAGTCCACCAAGCGCTAATGCTAGTATGCGTTAGCTGGACTTTACGGAGCATATGTGTGTGCACTAAATGTAGCCTGTTTCGTAAGTCGTTTTTATATATTTTAAATGTGTAACACCACTTGAGCCACGGTGAAACGTTGTTTCATGTATATGGTTGAAATGACAATAAAACGAAGCAAGTGCATTCTGGGATTTTGTGTCTTTCATCCATATGAGCCAAAAACACATTTTCTGGCTTATCTCGGCCTAGAAGGCACCAATTTCTATAATTTTTTTCACATTTCTACTACATAAGTGACCCAATTTAAAGATATATTCGTCTTACCAACGGTGAAATATCCCTTTAAATAGGTTGGGCTTTGCACGAGATAAGCAAGGTTAGACTTTAAAACCTATTCCCTTGGAGTGTGACAAATTAAGGGGTTCAGGATGTTTTTACACAGCTCTGCCTCATGTGTTTTAATAATTCTGACCACCATAATCCATTAAGTGTCAACTTTAGCAGCATTAATTCAATCATTCTAATAATCAAAATGGTGTCTCTGAGCCCCTGCTGCGGGGCTTAGTGATAGTGTACGGAGAATGAAAAGGCACATTAAAATGGGCTGGAGCATGCAATCCCCCAAAAAGGCATTTGCTGCGCTCTGCATGCACCAAGGACATGCAACAGTAAGGTCAGGATCAAACATCGGCAGAATACTGAATAAGTCAGCCTCCTGGGCTGGGATTCCTGGATCCAGCTCATCCTCCCTTGTCCAATGGTAAAATGTCTGATCGCTCTAGATACGCCGTCCCTGAAGGCTTGCTGAACACTTCCAACATGCAGCACAAAGTCTGAAGTATAATCAGATACAGTTTATGCTCATACAAAAATAAATGTGCGTATTAAAGAATTCTCAACATATTGTAACATAACATTAGTTTGGTGAATTTCCCCACTCTACACACCTAATTTATCCCTTTTTAAAAAGGTCCTCTCTGGCAAAAATAATTTATTTGGTCACAAATAAATAACCTGCAACATAACCAAAAACCAACCAATGAGGGTTACATATACAGTATACTGTCAGTATCAAACACTAAATAACTCTGGATGTGATTTGCAGGGTCTGTTGTAAAACATTAAGTGTTCTGCCTCTACTTTGAGAAACCTGCACAGGCAGGGGCTCTGGAAGCGTCATCATACTGTTGCTAGGCAACCACAGAGTCAGCTGCTGTCCACTACATTGCTATTATATCAGTTAATGTAAGACTAATTGCAGGAGGAAAAAGAAAACATGTAGCATTTCAGTCACGACGATGCAAATCTGACGCCAACTATTGTGATTTTCCTTTATGCTGAAACAGTGGGCTGAAACGACCAATAATATATTTTTGTCACGCTCCCTCTTTACAACAATAGCTCTGATGTGGAAGAAAAATAAGAAGAAAGTTTGTTGTCATTTGATTAAACAGCAGAGAAAAAGCTGTGGTGACGTAGGCTATTTTTTCTGCACACAGTTGAACACTTTTTAACTTGGGGTGCTCAGGGCATTTCTAAAAAACATGCAAGGTGTGCTGGGTGGATAAAAGTGAGGTGCTCTGGGTGCATAAGCAGCATACAAAACCCCTCAGATCCAGTGAAAACAACTACAAAGGCAGCTCACTGCCATAAAGGTGTCCGGTGGGATCACCTGCTTTGCCTGCTCGCTGCAGCAACCAAAGTCTTTAATTTCAGTCAGTCCGTAAATGTTGAACATAAAATGAATGGGTTGGGATCTTAAGTTGGTGTGTATTGCAAATCTCCAATCTTACCTGTGATAAGCACACATGTAACCATACTAGTCGATGTAACTATTTGTTAGACTAGCAAAAGAGGTAAATTAACATGAGAGTTGATCATGTTACACTGTGTTTCTCCCGAGCCAGTCAAATGAGAGCAGAGAATATACTGTTTCTTTGTGGAATTTCATATGCACGTACCCTTCAGGCAAGTGTTGTTTCTTCCTCCATTGAAAGCATTTGGGACTAGAGTGTGGGAGTGGCAATGAGAGTTGTTGTTTTAAAGCTGGCACTAATGAAACCCATGGGTCTGCAGTGACAATGGGAGGATGTTTGATGAGAAAGTATGTGGTCCAGTCTGTGTTTTGGCCTTGCATGTGTGTCCACGTGTGTGCAATTGTATGGTAAAAAAAAAAGAAAATAGATCCATACCATTGGTTTTGTGACATTTCAAGAACTTTTGAAAGCTGCCATATGTTCCTCTTTAATCCTTTGATGTTTTGGGGTAAATGATGATAGGGTAACTGACAACACCTCATGTGAATTCCCGACTTAAACGTCTCAAATGATGTACAAATCTAATTCAACACAGATGTGTATGAACAAAAAGACTACAACCAGCTCTTAAAGAAGGTTATGATGTAAATGTTCCAGCTACTCACAATGGTGAAATAATATGTATATTACAATTACTTAACTTTGTGGCCAATATTCAGTGTGATAGTACACAGTGTGCATCTTCCATATTGAAATTAATCTGAACCAATAAGGAATATAAAGTTGTCTTATCAATGCTTATTATAAACAGGTGCTGGCATTATTCCAAGACCTACAGCTCATTACCTGGTGACCTTATTCCACATCACATTTTTAGATTTTAAAAATATACATAATTTCCTTCAACGCATATGTCAAACAATTAAAGCTTAAAAACTACACCCTCATATGAAAATAACACAATTCTACCTGAACAATTGCAAATTAATATACTGTACATACTTTAATATAAAAAAGCCTTAAAAAAGAATTCTTTATTTAACTCTCTCAAGCTTAAAGGATACACTTTGAAAATAAGCAGCAATCTTTTTAAATCCAAGCCTCTATGTCACAAGGACAGCTCCTATACATGTATAAAGGGAAGAGATTGAATTCATGTTTCACAGTCTAGTGTGTGTCTTGCATGCTCAAGCCACAGAGCAGCACTTGAATTTGCTTTATGCTCTTTCAAATATTTTGTCGTCTATATACTTCCAAACTCACAGCTTTGTCAAGCTCTGTCAGATAGTTGCTCCAGTCTTCTATCTATCCCCCTCTCTAAACCGACATGTTTCATATGTTTTAATGCCCAGATATCTGACGATCATCGAGAATTCATAGAACCGTAGCTACATACGTAACTCTCGTATGTAGTTTTAATAAAAAGAAGACACCAAGGAAACAATACCACATGTGGCTTGACATTAAAATCTTGCATTTCAAACTGAACTTGAAAAAGCACAACCAAAACTAAAAATGATTAAAAGTCACTTTGCTGCCATTTTCATTTCCTTTCATTTTTGATAATTTTACTGTGAAATTTACAAGCATAATTATTTCTTTTACCTGTTAATTTTAATAAGCTTTAATAAACAAGTAAATAAAACTATACATTTTGCTGGTAAATAGTGAAACTGTTATTGTAACCTTGACATGAGATGGAAGGAACAATAGAGATTGAAAGCGAGTTAAAGGTTTGGAGGACAGAGAGTGAACGATGCCAAAATCCAATACAACCAGATGGTCCCCGGAACAAGCATCGCCTAGAGGAAGCTACCTCCCCCCCCTCACAATTTACTGTACATTCAAGCATGGACCCACACCAAACGTCCCCCTGCTCCATTCTGAAATGTATCTAAGAATGGAACTAAAGACATCCACAGCATATATGCATTTTGTACAAATGTATATATGCTGTTAAAGTGATTGAGTTGCAAATACTGTAGGTGATTATGAGAAAATCTGTTTTTTAGAGCAAGAGATGCTGTGGCATTCATACGGTTTTGGTAAAGATACACATCGAGTTGCTCTCTCTCCTATTGTTTTATTTTATTGTATTTTATTGTGGAAGTATTCACTCTGCTTCGATCTTATTAAAAAAAGAAGCATGTCTTTCTGGCACTTTTTTCAGTAAAAGGTGAGGGCACTGAGGATAGCAAAAACATATCTAAATGTCCTGAACAAATGGTTTTATTTCCTTGGATGAAGCCAAGCACAAAGTAATCAGTGAGCAACCTCTCTTGCCCCTCTTTCACAAGCCCACGCACCAACACATCCCACACTCGCAGATATACTGAGAGAAGACGGGCTTGTTATTGGCCACAGTGTAGGAGACTCATCGATCAATCATGAATTAATGGTTAGGCCATCTCATTGAAACACATGCACCCCTGCAGTCACACAACCACATGCATACAGACTCTTGGCCTTGTGGACACACATGACTCAAAATCAAATCACAAAAAGCCATTTCATTAAACTGAGCTGTGATTCAATAGCTGTGATCATTAAATGTTATTTGAAAAAAACAATCTTTCTTTCAGACCCTGTTGCTATGCCACAAATCCTATAATTCTACAGCGTACCATATTAAAAGGACACATAAGTACAGTATCTGGACATAAAAAAACAACAACAAAAGCATCTTATTCTCACAAAATGAGCTTACAGTGTTTTGTCTCTTAAGCAATATCATGGTGCTTATTTGTCCATTGAACAACAGCTAGAGGGCCATGTGCCAAATGTCTTTTATGGAGACTACTGGCATACATGTTTTGGTCCATACCAGCCATAAGGGTCTCTGTAGGGGGTGGTGAGAAGGGATATGCTCTCCAGTCATTGTTGTTTGAGAGGCCACTAAGCCTCTTGATCCCTGGGTAATCTCCAGCTATCTGTCTGAGTTATCACCTCTCCTGATTTAGGTCGCCCTGGCTGCTTTCAGTTTTTAGGTTGTCCACCATCCCCCACAGAGAACATGCACAAAAATCCCACATGCAATTGGACAAGAAGATAAACAGGGAGCCTGACTGCATTGAAAGCATATACATTAGCACACTGCTCTCCCCAGTAAAAAACTAAATTCAATTAGGGAAAGAAGAATCCCATTTTACTAAAACAATGTTTTAAGGACTTTCAGGAGGTCAAACCATTACATATTTTAATAACCCACGCCTGATTTTCTATGACACTTCAGCAAAGCTAAGTCATTTTTGTCACTAGTCAATAGCGAGAAGTGAAAAGGTCCCTGGAATTCACCATTACTCATATACTTATATCTAAGTCTTGTTAGACATAGTAATGCTGAGGTTGGTGCATGTTGTTCATAAAAAAACAGTATCACTAATATGGTTGATAAGAATAAGGGTATCATTGTTATGGCCTTAACTGAAAAGATAATATGAAACTTTTCCGTGCCATCATGTGGGCTATAGTGAATAATCTATATTCATGCATTTCATTTCAATTACTGTTAAGCAAAAAATAACTATGTGGTCCAGTTTGATGACTTGGTGGTGTGTGGGGACTGAAGGTTTAATTCATCATATTAGCCAAAAACATCTTGATAAACCTCATTTTGCAAGATTATGCTGAACTAATGTCACATCATCGGCTAAAACATGGTCGATCCACTGAAAAACTAAGTAAGTAAGTAAGTAAGTAAAGTTTATTTCTACAGCACATTTAAAAACAGCTCGCGCTGACCAAAGTGCTGTACATAGCGCATTAGCCACAGGGTGTAGGGGTGGTACGGTTCATGAAAAAACACCCGAACCGCTAGGTTCGCTAGTCTCGGTTCGGAGCATGTGTGTACCGAACGGTTCGTCAGTACATTGTTAATGTGCACTAACCTCTTACTGCCGTAGTGCCCACTTTATACACCTATGTTAAAACACTTACTGGCAATGACGAGCGGGATGGGCGTGACAAATGCAATCCATGGCAGATGATTGGACGATTGCGTCACATGGGTCTGGCTGGTCCAAAATTTCAAAACA
The DNA here is from genome assembly GCF_010015445.1 of Perca fluviatilis. NCBI lineage: Eukaryota > Metazoa > Chordata > Actinopteri > Perciformes > Percidae > Perca > Perca fluviatilis. The sequence goes on along the minus strand of NC_053112.1, from coordinate 27,998,469 downwards.
TACTGTCATGGCGGCTCGTTCAGAATACGATCTCATATTGTACTAAAATAGTTCACGCAAACGTAAACATTTCGGAAAAGCCGGAAATAGGCCGTGCAGTTGCTGAATCTGTCTTCATTTCAGATCGACAAAGGTCAGTTTAAAAGATTTTCATCAGATTTTGAGAGACACCAAGCCGACCGCTCCTCAAGTGGAGTGGGGTGCCGCTGCAGGTCACGTCACCTGCAGAAATGTCAAGTGGGAGAGAGGCTGCCCAGAGCTGGAGGATGCGCCAGCGTCGTTTATAGTCTGGTGTGTGGGAACATTTTGGATTTCACGTTACCTATGATGAAATAAAACAATATAGAACTGCCACTGTGTGCACGTTTTGTGCAACATGCATTCAATATGCTAATTTTAGCTATATGCTGAAGTATATTCTGGAGTGTTAAAGAAAAAATAATAACCGTACTGAACCGAAAACCGTGACCCTAAAACCGTGATACGAACCGAACCGTGGGTTTTGTGAACCGTACTACCCCTAACAGGGTGATAAAATAAAATAATATATATTATATACAGTGCCTGACAAAAGTCTTGTCGCTTATCTAAGTTGTAGGAACAACAAATAATAACTTGACTTGTAGTTGATAAATTGGAATCAGAAATGGCTTATATGAAAGGCAAAGGCTTCTGGATTATGCTTATTATACCAAAATAAAGTCTTGTATCATTCATTGGGCTTTATAATTGAATTAGGACAGGAAGGTCAGATTTGGCTTGGACAAAAGTCTTGTCGTGTCTTTAAATGATTCAACCAATCACAGATTAGAGCTTCACTTGTGGCAAATACTGTAATTAACACATTCCCGGGTGTGTATAAAAAGAACTCCAGCACACCAGATCTTCATGTGAAGTGCAACCTGACCTCTCACAATATGCCAAAGATTCAACCACAGACCAAATTGCTGATCAGCAAGAGCCTGAAGACCCAGTCTGCTGCTGAGGTGGCAGACATCTTCAATGTATCCGCAAAGCGGACGGGAAGTGGATAAGAAAGAAAAGATTTGAAAAAAGGATTGAAGGTTCGAGCGTTCGTGACAAGCCCAGACGCACCCGTAAGACAACTGTTCGAGAGGACCGTTTGTTGCTGACAGTTCAGGGCCAGCCCTTTTTCTGGGCTGGCCACCAGAAAGCCCTGTATCTATAAGAACAGTTTGTCGAATTCTCTCACGCAGTGGTCTCCATGGCCAAATTACTGCTCACAAACTTTAAATAGAAGACACCTAAAACATTGTGTTGCATTTGCACAGGCCCACAGCTTGGTGAAAGGACGGACAGTGGAAAAGTGGCAGAAGGTTGATTTTTCTGATGAATCATCCATTGAACTGCATCCCAATTGCTGCAAATACTGCAGAAGACCTGTCAGAACCTGCATAGACCCAAGATTCACCAAGAAAACAGTCAAGTTTGGTGGAGGAGAAATCATGGTTTGGGGTTACATCCAGTAATGGGGTGTGCGAGAGATCTGCAGAGTGGATGGCAACATCAACAGCCTGAAGTATCAACAAATTCTTGCTGCCCATTACATTCCAAACCACAAGAGTGGGCAAATTGTTCAGCAGGATGGCGCTCCTTGTCATACTTCTGCCTCCACATCAAAGTTCCTGAAAGCGAAGAAGGTCAAGGTGCTCCAGGATTGGCCAGCCCAGTCACCAGACATGAACATTATTGAGCATGTCTGGGCTAAGATGAAGGAGGAGGCTTGGAATATGAAACCAAAGAATCTTGATGAACTCCGGGAGTCCTGCAAGACCGCTTTCTTTGCTATTCCAGATGACTTCATCAATAAGTTATTTGAGTCATTGCCGAGATGTATGTCTGTAGTCCTCCGAGCTCATTTTCTTTTTCCCAAGGCACCATGACTTTACGTATGCTCTGATGTTATTGTAGCAATGTTTGTGTATTCAAAATAAAGTATAATTTCTACCGTACATTACTCCATTTTTGTATGCGATAAGACTTTTATCCAAGCCAAATCTGACCTTTCTGTCCTAATTCAATTATAAAACTCAATGAATTATACAAGAGTTTATGTTGGTATAATAACCATAATCCAGAAGCCTTTGCCTTTCATATAAGCCATTTCTGATTCCAATTGATCAACTACAAGTCAAGTTATTATTTGTTGTTCCTACAACTTAGATAAGCGACAAGACTTTTGTCAGGCACTGTATATATATATATATATTGATAATATACTAAGTAACATTCTTTCCTCATATCTTTCTTTTTAAATCCTCTAACAGTGGAGCATGCTCATTTTCAGATCCGACTACAGCTCAGTGTTACTCACCCAACACCTCCAACCCCACCCTAAGCTACGTGGCTCTCTTGCTCCATATCATCTCCTTATAGCCAACACTTCTCAGCTCTGTGACTAACAGTTCGCTCCCCGGCCCTTGAGGAAGACTAATATCCTGTCCTCTTTTGCGGTAATGAAAAAACGTCGGCCATGGAAAAAGGATGAACAAGTCTGGATAAAGCTGCTCATGGATCCGGCCTGGGTGTGGTACTAGCTCATTTTTGCAAATTATTTTTAAGCAGGGTTTATATTGATAAGATCTCCAGCTATGTTGTGGCAAAATATATTGTTCAAATTTTTTGGTGTTGGAGAGGGCTTTGGCCCGGTGATGTAATGCCCTTTTGTAGAATATGGTATAATTCATGGTGTATACAAATTATAAACAATATGTTGACTATGATTGATTACGTGTGAAAAACTATTCCAATTCAGTAGATAATTTGAAAACTAAGTTTTACAGGTTGTAAAACTTAATTTTTGCAAATTTCTTTTTAGTAGATTAAAACTGTCAGTTTAAATGTATTAGATTGCCAGTGTTGTGGATAATATATAGGCACAAATGGTTTACATCAAGTTAAATTTAAAGATGTTTTACCCTCAAACACAGAACTAGTCAACAGATTAAGATTGGAAGGGAAATAGTAACCCAATTGTTTATTCTGAGGAGGCATAAATTCATTCTGCAGTTTTTAATGGAACTGTCTACACACTGTATCAGTGTGTGTATATATCATGCCTGACTTGAGAACAAAACCAGCAATAGTTTGGGACAGTGCGACTAAATGCGTCCATTCTTTATAGATGGAATTACTGACCTACTGGGTCAACTGCAGTCTGTCGCCCAAGGCCTTATTCGAAAAGCTACCAATTGGGGTATGTTCTCATGATCTTGACCTCAGCATTAATGTCTCAGAGGATGGGTGAAAACAGTCAGTTCCCTCTTGCTTCCCAACATACAGTATAATACATTACTTGCCATTATGTAGTCAGCATCCCAGTCTTTCTCCAACACTGGACCATTGTTTGAGTAAAATGGGTGGCATTGGTCACAGTTAAAGGAACGATTCATCACCCAGGCCATCTTGACAGTTTGACGTTTCCCACAGCACCAAGGGTCTGTGTAATGCCCTTCTCAAATGCACACGTTTACAGGACCCTAGACAACATAAACATACTTTTCATGTTTTCTCATTACAGTTGATAGGCAAGGAGTTCATTTAATGCCTGCTTTATCTCTTCTTACCATTTCTAGTAGAAGCCATAACATTGCATCTTCATGTTGGCATTTTTTTGTATTTCACTATGAATGTGTGACCTCATTTTTTCTGTATATACTGTACATAGTCATGTATATCAGTGCAGAGCTAGTATGGTTCACCTATGCTGTGTATTGCTGTTCAGACCGGCTGTATTATAAAGTTGTCATCATGAGGATAAAAACACACTCCAAGCTATACTTACAAAACATTACGTTGTAGTTCCCACTGTTACCACACAACATCTGGATCTGGGCCTTTCATTGCTTAATTTGCAAACAGCATTTCATTATAAGGAGGAGTTGCTTCAAGTCATGCAAGCCAAGTGAAAAAAGTGAACAGGAATAAATTGGTAAGGAAAATGAGTTTGTGGCATGTCACATGCACAAACATATGCACACAGACATGCATCTCTCTCCAGATCAGCGTAGGTGGCAGTGGGAAAGCACAGACCAAAACAGTCTATGTTATGTGAACCCCCATCAAACTTTCATTGGCATAATCTCTGCAAAAGGTAACATTTCCTGACAGCCTCACCCACACATTGTGCCTTAATTACCTGCCGAAAAGGGCAAAAGTGAAGCTGGGGGTCTCTTTCTGCCTGCACATGCCTTATGTTAACAGAGTGACCTGCAGAAGTTAGTGTTTGGAAGCTGGTTTGAGTAAGTTTAGAAATGTATAAAACGCAAGATAAATAAAGAACAATGAAACAAAGAGACAGACTCGCTACCCTTATCCCTCACATCCATAGCAACAGTTACTGTATACTGTCTGCAGTGCAGTGAAATCCACTTTGAGCTTGAGTTTATTCAATAAGCCTGTACAGTATACACATGCATCATTCATAGCTGATAGAGTTACTTTAGAACATGATGCATGCCCTACTTTCTTTACCGGCTTTAAAAACATAGCTGTCTATAATATGCTGACTGTCCTCACCCAGAAAACAACCGTATAGGTTGATTGTGCAAGCATCTAATAATGACCCATATGTATGACCTCTAGTGGCTGTAGTAATTATTGCGGGAGCAAACGAGGAAGTAATGTGGAAAAATGGACAGGAATGGATCATGGAAAGTGAAACTTAAATTTGTCATGGGGATGTTGGATTTAGTCACGTACTTTAAAAAGATTTATAAAAAGCTTCTTTCTTTTCACATTTTTTATTAACAGCAATATGTTGATATTTATATCATAATAGGCTGTATATTAACTTATTGGAAGAAAAAAGGTAGTTCTAGCCCTATGTAAAATCCGACATTGAGCACCCCAATATAGCCAAGCGTTTTTAGGCAGTTGAGAAAAAGTGCTGTCTGTGAGAGAGAAAGCTCCATTTCGAGTGGCATGTGTTTTTTTTTTACTTTATACATCTATTACATACACTAAAACTATACTACATAACACACTAAAAAGACGGGACAAATCCCCAAAAAAACATAATAGGGGCTCTTTAATGTTTTGGAGTGTTGGCTTCTACATCAGTAACTAAAGTAGTGGCTTTGGCACGGCCTCTTATGCAGGAGGTACAGTATCTACAAAGATGTTCAAAAGAGCCAACTGGTGATCTGTATTAGATCAGAAGGCTTATATTCTGACCCACAGCTTATATTTTGATTGGAACAAGATCAGTTGTTAACAAAGCTTAGAACCAATCTGTCTTTAAGGTCTTCGAGGGGGAATTTTGGCTTTGCATTTGGAAACATTTTTTAATTTGACAAAGTGACCTGTGTCTGACCTTACAGTAAATTACATCCAGTAGTTAACACATAAAAGAAATGCTTATCCTGGAAAGGGGTGATATCTCAGCTTACTTATGAATGATTGCTGGAAAGGCCAGAAGAGCCTTTAACTGAACCCTCATAGATCCATGGCTATTTATCTGATAACGTGACCTGTTATGGCACAGTGAGTTCTGTCCATCCCGGTTCAAGGAGTAAAGCTAGGACTCTGTGGAGCTGCCTTTGTAAAGGCAAATTATACAAATGCACTAAGCTCAGTAACGGTATTAATGTGCTACGATAAAATGAGCTCAAGAGGGGCTGTGAGTCATGACATATGATCAGTGTTACTAATGAAAAAGGGGGGAAAAACAAAGTGAATGAATGGATGCCAATGACTTAGCCAACATCACCTTAAGAGATAAAAACGGAAGTGGATTTTTTATCAAAAGATTTTTTAGATAGAGTGTGAGGCTAGAAAAAAAGTTAAAAAGTAAACAAAATGTGACATTAACAAATGATAATTGTTGTATCACCATCCTTTGAGGATCACTGTGCAGGCAACAAGGATCCTGAGACAGATGGAGGCCCATCTGAGCAAACCCACAAACCAAAAGGGCCATCAATCAAAGTATGTGTGTTTTTATGGGGATGGGCTGTGATGTTAGTGTAGGCATCATCCTGTCTGTCATCAGGAAAACAATTTCACAAACTCACAAAACACACTCACAAACACAGGAGCTGTCAGAGCAACCAAGGTGTTTAAGGGAAGGTTGGGTGACTGGAGAGTGGACGACCAGATCAACTCTGTAACCTCTGCAGACCACGATCAAGCTGCATATTCACCCTTGTCTTGAGTAATATTCCAAGTCTCTCATCTATTGCATTCTGGGTTTTACATCTTGAAAGGACAGCACCATTAGGCACCCACCAGCTTTTGCAATTTAGCATGTCAGCATCCGTAGGGAATTGTAGATAGTTGCTCAAGTTTTGTGCCTTGCTGCCTGGGGGTTGAGGGTTTGGCAGTGCTCTCCAGTTGACTAATTAAAGTCTAAACAAATGCATAAATAAATACAGATGGGGACTGCGATTCCTAGGCAGCTTGGGGTCTAAATGGGTGGCTGGATTTACAGTAGGGTCAGAGTCAGAAAAGTCAGACTCATCCAGTCACATGAGAGACTGAAATAATGTCTCTGTGTGTATGTGTGTTTGTGAAAGAAAAAAAAGAGGGAAAAAAAAGATTAATGAGAGAGAGGAAAAGAGAGACAGAAGAGAGGAAGAGGATGAAAAACTAGCATCCCACGATGCATAGCAATGACTTGCAAAGGCCATATTTAGCCCAAGCTGTATGGCATCTCAAGTCGGAGGCAATAAACCATGGTACCCTCTGAGAAAGCTGTAAAACATTCTGCAAACATATTGTACCTTAGGAAATGGTATCCGTTGTATTCATTTATTAAGGCTTTTGTGAGGTCAAAGCTCCCTTATGATCAAGAAACAAATTATCTACCAAGTCATTTGTATCTGCATCAGAAATATCTTTCTGACTCTGAATAAAATCTGCCTGCACAGATATGGACAAAACAAGTACGAGCTATGACACATTAGAGGCTGAACGTTGCAAGTTATAGAAATACTTGCAAGGAAATATGCTTATTAACTTTCTTGCTCATAGTTCGATGAGATGTTTGAAACCACTCTTATGTCTTTATGGTAAATATGAAGTTACAACCAGCATATGATTAGCTTAGCTTCACATGTAAGACAAGAAACAGAGGGAAACAGCAAGACTGGCTCTTTCTAAAGGTACCTACCAACACCTCAGAAGCTCTCTAATTAACATAATATATTTTGTTTGTGTGAATAACAAAAACAAGTTGTGGTTTTAGTAAGGGTTAATGCCCGACGAGGTGTCCATTGTCAGGTATTAATGGACGACGGCGAGGCGTGGCGGAGGACGGTTGCCTCCGCCGAAGTCCATTAATACCTGACAATGGACACCTCGAAGGGCATTAACCTGCTTATACCATGGTCACTTGCCAAATAACATATTTTTAAAACATTACTTCATATTTTAATTAGTTTTACAATCGAAATCTAAAGTTTATCCAAACAATAACTCCGTTTCCCTGGTTACACCTGACGGTTTGACTAATACCTGGAACAATCATTCCCATCCATCAGGTTCTTATGCAATGCAAACGTTGTTCTCTCCACCAGGAATTAGGAAGAACCTTAGATACGACTTGCCTCCCTTAGCAACCGGAGATATTTATATAGTCCGCTCAGCTGACAGAACCCTTCAGTTTAGCTACGAGCCAGAAAGCTAACGCTATGCTAGCAAGATCCAAAGTCAATAACATTGTGTACAGTTGGCAATCAGTAAAAATAATTTGACAGTATGTTGAACAACAAGACAAGCTAGCTATCCAGCCATGTCATTGTCCCCAAAACAATATAACGACTTTTACGAAGAATTTGATCCGCGATGTGTAACGTTACTGTCGGCTGGAGCGGCGCAGCCTGAAGCAGCGACCTGAACAGTGAACGGGATGTAATCTAACGTTATTCGCTGTGACACAAAGTCAGTCCAGAGGGCCAGTATAACTTACTTCTTGCAGCCTGTGTGTTTTAGTGCTATCCTGTGGTGTTCAGAGGACGATTTGGAAATAATAAATCCACATTTCCTTTTTGATTTAATGTAGCGCATTCATATAGAACAGTAAACAGTCAGTTTCACCGAACTCCTTTAGTAGGTGTCCTACATCACTTTTTAATGGACACCCTGCAGCCAATCAGAATCGAGTATTCACCCAGACCATGGTATAAAGGCTGTTATGTGCCGGAGTATTTCTTGGCTGGGCAAACTCATTGTGACGAAAAGACTCCAGGAAGTGAGCTTTAGATGTGCTGGTAAGAAGATTTTGTTACCTTTTGACAAAGTCAGACTGTTGGTTGCAGCTTCATATGTTCAATGCAGACATACCAGTTGTATTGGTCTTTTCACTTTATTCACAACAAGAAAGCAAATAAGTGTATTCCGTATATTGTCAAACTAATCCTTCAACTATTTTAACTTTTTGTGTTCTACCTTTTCTTTTAAATCTTAAAGCAATTTCACACATCCACAGTACAAAAGTGACGAACCAAAACAAAACCTGGGCCTTAACTGTGGTTGCCAGTTATATGTGAGCCTATTGAACATGATGCAACTGATGTTCACACAATTATGATCCAATAAGCTACAATAGGCATCATTTGGATATCCTATTACTGTAACCCATTGCACAGATACAATTTCAGTCTAAACCTCTGCTTGCATTAATCCAACAGCAGCCCATCTCTGAGTGAGAGTGTGACCTGCCTGACTAAAGTGTCTCTATCTTCTAAGACCGATCTCTATGAGAGACAAGATATGACACAAGCTAATACCTGCCGCCTGTGTTATAATGAGCTCGTTAAACTATATGGGTCCTTGTTTCGAACGAGAGCCACTAACCAGCCTCTGCAACATGTACAAGTCCATAAACTTTTATTGGTTTCCACCCATTGCATCCCCAGCCATTAATTGTCAGGGTAGGCGGTGTGTTTCATTACTAAGTGAAATCTAACCTTGTTCGAAAGTAAATAGACCAAGAATATAAAACATGTCTGATGACTCACAACACAAGTTAAGTGAGAGCATAATTTCACAGAGCTATGATTAAAAAATCCAATGCCATTTCATTTCTCATATCTCACACAGCTATTTTATTACATTTAATACCCTGTCCATGTTGGCTTTACTTTAGTTTACTCACAGCCTTTAATAAATTAACACAATTAATTAAGTTTTAACTGTTATGTAAACCACAGGATATTTTGCTTGTATGCTGTTAACACACTGCGATGTATAGTATGGATAGAACAAAGAGGTCATGCTGGAAAAACAATCAATGCAATTCTGGTTGACTGCATCTAGTGTTGAGTGCTCTTAGATCAATGGCTGTGAACACCGTCTACATGTTGCACCCCGCTTGATAATTTTGATCCTTTAAGGCACTCATTTACAGTATGAACACGCACATGTCATTAATTACGACACAGTAACTGCACTGCATACCATGTTTAGATAGGAAAACCACTTTGAGATCAAATCATATCGAAAGCTATATTACCAGATTTTTCAGACTTGAAACTTACAACAGCCAGTGTTATGAAGTAAAGGTGTAGAATTTGAAAGGCATGGGCATTTACCAGGCAGAGAGGGTCTAACAGAAAATGCTTTCCAGTTGCATTTTGGGAAATGTAGGACCCAGTGTTTTTGGTGCTTGACATAGTATAGAGTCAGAATATCTCGGCCTCCAATTTTTACTATTCTTTTTTAAAATCAGTTTCTTGTAAGTTCCCCCAATGTCATGGAATTGCAATACTATACTTCCTGGAGTACCTCTTCAAGGTGCAATGACCACTAACACATATTATTATTATTATTATTATTATTATTATTATTATTATTATTATTATTATTATTATTATTACTACTACTACTACTACTACTACTACTACTACCACTACTACTACTACTTATGTATGTTTGTTAATCTATTAATTAGCAATATATCTTTGCCTACTTAACATAATTCAGTAAAACTTGGTTGAGATGCTAGAGGCTGTTATGGTAAACGATTGTAGGGCATATTATGGTGTTTAAATCATCTTAAAGTGTCTCTAAGCAAGACAGTGAACCCCAAGTTGCTTCCCAAATGTACTGTAAGACGCCTCAGAAACAAGTGCTTGATGAAAGTAATGTAACAATTTGTGTTTTTTTGGTGTGGACAGCAACACCATGTGGCCACTTATAAAGCTCTTTATCTTTTGGCTCATAACTACTAAACCATGAAGTGCAGATAGATAGCACTTGAGCAACAAAAATCAATTCAGACTTAGACTCAGTGAATTTACTTGTTGCACTATGCATACTTGTACGTACTGTAATGCTGCTCTCACAATCAGCCACTCTCAGTTTCATCATCATTTTGATGGAGATCCATTGACATATAGACTAAGACATTTTAAACATTTACTTTTATTAAAATTGCCAATTAAGATGATTGTGTGGCCTTGGTGGAGATTTGCACTCTGAGTGCCTTCTAGCTTTACTATATTTATTTAAGGTTTGTTATTGAAGTTTGTGCCGCTTTGGAATATTTATTCCAAGTACCGTATCTTTGTCCTTCTTTTGCAGCCTGTTATTTGCATCCACTGACTTGAATACAGAATCATACTTGTTAACATTTTAGCCCTGAAGCATGGGGATGACTTGTGTGTGTGGAATGAATACATCATTCAATTCTGTCTCTGATAGTGATTTATGGCCTAAAGCCTTTTTTGGCTGACAAAAGATAGACAGCTCGCTGGCCTGCTACCAACATGCCCCCAATACACATCTCTAATACAACTGATAATGTAGCCTCAAAACTTTTAACTTAACATGTAAACAAACACTAAGTCTGCCAGGCTCCATGTTAAGCTTTTAAAACCCTATCAAATGTGAAATGCAGTGCTAGCGATACGATACGACATACTGTCATAAACAGAAGTCTAAAACATGGCAATAATGCAGTGATATCCAACAGGAGTCTACAAAGTCCAGGAAGTGATTGAGAAAAGCAAAGCGAATTTCTTTTTCCTCTTTCAAGCTGTCAGCTTTCACTCTCTCACCACCCAAACAAAGTCACAAAGGTGCACTCCTTCATGACAAATATACATTAGTTGTATAGGTTAACTGCTACCTCCATCCACAGGTCAGTGTAAGTTTTTTTTTTCTTCTTTTTTCTCCACATTCCAGCTCGTGGACAAAAGCCGCAATCTCTGTTGCTTTAGTTGGCAGAGGCACGCACACAGACCTCTCACTAAAGCACTACACCTTTTAATGTACTGTTCTGCTTCTTTCCTTTTGCTTCACAACTTCACAGAGTCTGTGAGTCAGTTAGATTAATATATTTCACCAATTATGTTCACATGCCACTGAATAATCTGTTTACATTATGAGCATCTCCAAATTAAGAATTTTTAACATTTTGTTTTTACCGTTAAAATTCTGCACATCACATATGTTGACTGTTGAGATAAAACTTGACTAATATGATCGGCATGCTTGTTTTCTTTAGTCCATAGGCAGTTCCCTCTGAGCCTCCATATGCTGCTCCAAATACACCAGGTTAACGGGCCTGCGTAGCCACGGTATGCACATATCAAGTCTTACTGTTTGGAATGAGTGGGTGGGGCAAAACATTGTGGTGCACAACCCCCTCAGAAGGCACATATTATTTATAAACAGACTTGGTGAATGGCTTTTGTGCAATATTGAAGTGTCCCCTTTCCATTTTAAATGTTGAGATTCATTGATCCAAAAATGTCAGTTATAAATGTATCTGCTCCATCTGCAGCAGCACTCAAAGGGAGCAGATTGGACTCTGACTGTAAGTAATATAGCTCAGTTAAGTAATCATTCAGACCCGCATGCCAATTAAATTAGTTTCAAACTTAAAGTGACTATATGTAACTTTAACATGTTTCTGAAACTGTGTAACGTTCCATTTGATGATCATAAATGATCTGTAACAGCAAATGAGATTAACATTGAAAAGAAAGCTATATTTATATAGTTTTTATTAATGCCTTTGCCCGGGTCCAATTTTCCCTGCAAAGTCACAAAATGATTTATGGCAGGTAGACGGCGCTACAGAGCACACATGCTGTTGGGTCACAGATTTCAGATGAACACCAACATCCGGTTGCGTTAAAAGGTAAAAGGTTGGAGGAGATGTCTTTATATAGGCCTAATTGTATTTCAATTTTATTTTAGAAGTTATCTGCTGTAGTTATGACTGATACTGGGGCAGGGCCATCACAGAAAAGAAGGAAATTAAACGAAGAAGCTAAAAGCTAAAAGGTAACGTGAAAGACGAATGGAAGAATCCGAGTTACACTCGGTCGGGCTTTCATTAGAAAAGATTCAAAAAAAGTTCCAGAATTGGCCCTCAGTTATGTAATATGTCTATTTCATTCATAAAATAACTTTGGATTGCACGATGTGGTTGTACGTTAGTAGCCGACATTAAATCACATACCCCATCTATTTAGCGCGGACGTTTAATTCCTTTTAGTCCGTGTTTGTGTCCTACTATTTTCTTTTCACTTGTCCCCCTGTACCTGTGTAAAGCATCCTTGGGTTTCATGAAATGCCCTATATTAACATAAGTTATTATTACGTTGGTTGCTACAACAATCTCTTAATGCTTTGGCTCGTGACACAGTGACAGTGATACCTGGTTTAGCTCACGATACATCCAAAGTAGGCTAAGTTACCGTATGCAACACTTGCAATGCAACGATGCATGTGAAACGTACTCTGTTATTGTAAATTAATTATTATCTGTCTGAGCAAAACATTCATCGCAACTATATGACCTCCCCGTAATGTTAACTCCTAGACCTTTATGACAGCAAGTGTGTTAAAAACACTACCACTTTTGCACGCCGCTGAAATCAACACAAACTGAAAGTTACATGTAGTCACTTTAAAACCTGAGGCTGGTCCGCCTCAGCAAGCAGCTGAGTTTACAAGAATTTGCTTACTAACATAAACAGTTAGGCTACATACAGACAACTTTAGTTTTAGCATGTTTAGCAATTTGCTATTATGCTCGTAAAACAGCGGCAGCAGAGACGCAGCAGATTGAAATATTATGTTTATACCTGTTGAACAGTTGTACTGATATAGTATTGTCTTGTTACTCATAAAGGTTATTGCACTAATAGGCTATAAGGTTTCACTTCACCATTGCCCTGTTCACTGACTGCAACACAGTCCCACTCCCCAGTGCGTCAAAAACCAACGCTTGGTCAGGTGTCTTTGGCGTTAGTTACTGACGCAAACGTCTCCTTTAGCGTCCTAGTCAGACGCAGGACCTTTAGTGTAGCACGGCCTTTAGTGCTTACTTTTATACTTAGTGATTATGCTAAATTAAAATGTACACTGTACAGGGTGCGATCTACGGGGGAGCTAGGGGGAGCTCGGCTCCCCTTAATAAGACATGGGCTCCCCTGAAAACGTGATTTGTGAAATTTTGGGGGGTCTCTAAAAATATTGACAATGTGTCATTTTGACGTGCAATTTCAGTTTTGTGTAATGTGATCATCGTGGATTATTATGTGTAAAACTGCAAAAATATCATTCATGCATGTCGGCGATTTGAACCTAATTCACTTCAATAAAGATAACTATACATGCTATTCTTGTTATGAGCATCAAGGCGTGGCGGCGCTGTGCGTGCAAATTCAACTCATGTTTACTACATGTTAACTCAAAGATTCGCAGAAAAAATATAAACGTTGGAGGCCATTAATCGGTGCGCAAAATCCTTGAAATCCATTCTGCAGTAAGCATATAGCCATGGCAAAAAGAAAACAAGGCAGTTTAATTAATTTTGGTCTTACTAAGAAATTGTGTAGCGATGATGTTAATAGCGCGACTAATTCACCTGTTGCAAACCTCCCACCGGGGTGACAACGCAAGAAGCTGAAGAAATAATGTCCTCTCTGGCTGAAGATGGTCCTAACCCTCTTGCTCCTCTCTCCCGTTAAATTGGAACAGGCAGCAGTGGAACAGCAGCTTGGGGTGCGTCGCTAAGGTCTAATTGAACGGAGGAATTATGGTAGGCTATTCTTCGGTAGCCTGAGTAACTTTAACCGTTGTTCATGTGAAATCTCAAAAACTGCCTGATGCTTTGTTTATAGACTATTTGTGGCTGGTTGTTTGCTATTTGACCCATCTACTCCTGTCAATAAAGTATGAAGGGTAAAATTTAAATCATGTAGTGCATACACTAGCTGTTATGTATCTTTGTAAGTCATTGTAAGTCGCAAGCGCACGACCCCCCCGCGTGGAAAAAAGTGGGCTCCCCCGAAGGCCACGGTATAGTTCGAACACTGACACTGTACATGAACATGCAATCGTCTGTTTAAGTTAGAACAGTTACGGTTATTTTACACAAGATATTTTTATATTTGGGTTTTGTCTGTGCTCCTCTCACTGGTTTAAAGTGGACAGGTGATCTCAGATACTTTGGTGCACCAATCAGAACTAGCTATATTTAAATCAAAACAGTTGTTTGTTTGCTTACACTACTTTTTAGCGTGGGTCATTTAACACCAGGCTGAAAAGTAGTGTTTCACTGCCCTCTCTGGTTAAAAGGCTGTGTTGCCTCTGACCAGAGTCAGCATCACAGATGGGTGTGGCTGGGTGTGGTAAGACGTGCTCTCAGTTGCAACTGCATCCACAGTGATATCACAGGGTCCTGGATTACCCATTTACATCACTGCAGAAAATTGAGAATTTAAAAAACTGAATACAAAATACAGATTTTGTATTCAATTCGTTAACTTTGATTGTTTCTTATTTAGTCATAAATGCAATTTTAAAATTTAAAATGTCTCATCAAAAAATTTCCCCACAAAACACATTCTGTGCTGGAGCCTACTTAACAGTGCCACAAGGTAAAAAGTGAAAGCAGAGCTGTGGAACAGTACTTTGTTACACTTATTTTATGATATACACATTTGCACATTGTATTAATAAGTAATCCATGTCCCTGACAGTCACACGGCATACATACAATCAATTATTAATAAGAGGTGTATAAAGCATCAAGTAAAATTATCTTGGCCCCAGTAAATCTTAAATTTTTTTGGTAATCTATATAAGAGATGATTATGTGTGCACTGATAATAGCTATCTAGATAATATATATATATATATATATATATATATATATATATATATATATACTAAGCAATTATTAACAAGGTATTATAATCATCAGTTGCAACTTTATAATCCAAAAAAATTTTATTAACAGTTTCCAAATTATTTCAGAAAGGTTTAAAAATCATTTGGTAATCCTTAACAGATACTTAATATAATCTATAGAATGTTATTATGTGTGCAACAATAAACTGTTACAATAATGGAAATTATAGCGTTACTAATAATTAGTAATCATTATTATTATATACATTATTATTTTTGTTTGTTCACAGTAAACTAACTATTAACTAAAGTTTAATTTACAATCAATTTACCATTTATTAGTGATGGTTATTATAAAGTGTTGCCATTATTATATTATACTATGTTAAATATATATATCCTGACACGTATAAATGTAGATCGCATAAATACACATAGAGTACAGTAGATACGATGTTAAATGAGCCTGCAGTCCAAAAAAATCAGCACAGAACTTCACCCCCTGCCCTTACCCAGCTACCTAGAAGCACCAGTAACACTCAAAAGAATTAAGGGTGCCATTCTGAGCAATTATGGAATTTAGTGGTCACATTGTCAGAATGATTTGGCCAAAGATGAATGATTAAATTAATACATCATGGGTCATTAGCCATTTTTTTTCTTTGGCCAGCGGTAGAGGCAGTCCTGAAGGTACTAAATGACCAGTAAAGTTGAGTGTAATGCAATTTGATTTTATAGTTATTACATGATGAGACTGAGACAAGGAGAAAGAGACAGTAAGACAAGACAGAACGACTAAGAGAGACAGAGAGGAAAATAGAGGAAGACAAATTGTTTTCCTAATTGTGTTTTTTGCCTTTGCTGTTCCGTTGCTGCTCTATTTGTGTGATTTCATTCTCTGCGAGTATTTGTCTGTAGCAGGGAGGGGAACAAGTGGAGGGATAAGTGTCTCATCATATCAACTGCTATATTGTTCTGCACAAAGTCACCATTAAAATCACAGATAAATAATGCCAAAAGAAGATAAACTGGACTGTCAACTCAGCTCAAATGTACTGACAATAACTAAAATCTCACAAGTCCCTGACATAAATAAGGTAGGCAGAAATCCTGCACCAGCTCACACACACACATTCACATGTGTACAGACTTACATAGATACACTATCTCTCCACAAATATGCATCTATCTAGCAATGCTAACAATGCCAAGGACAGCGCAGGCAGGGCTAAATCAGAAATAATTCAAAGCAAATATCCACCACTGACTCCTGTCTCTTTACAATAAATTACATCCACTATCTTGCATCCTTGTGGCTGCGGGTGAGGGCATATCTATGCTGATGGCAGACATGCTGCTCCCTGGTGAGAGTTCATTAAACTCTGATTACCCTTGCCCCAACTGTTCCCCTCACCACCAGGACAGACAGACAGTCGGAGGAAGGAAGGCATGTTTACTGATGAGGACTGTGGGCACTTCAGAGCCTTCAGGAATGGAGCTGGGCTGTGAAGCGATATTGGCATAGAGACACACGGGATATTGTAACTTTACATTCATCTCTGGCTCAAAAAGCTTTTTATTTTTTTCCCATACACTATTATTGGAAAAGGAGGGGCAGTAAAAAAGTAAGAACATTTTTCTGAGCATCACAAACCCCCCCAAAATTACTCTTTTTATTATATGAATTAAATCCATTAAATCCAATAACATTTTGGAAAGTCTACAATAGCTGTATAATTAATATATTTTATCTCATTCATGTGTGCAAAAGCCAACAGGAAGTCAGGCTGCTTGGCCAAAGGAAGTCTTGGACATGCATGCTCTCAACCGGCTTGGCAGGAGAGGATGCGCATGCTCTATGGTCCCACAAATATGGAAGCATGAGGAAGAGAGACTTTTTCAGCCAAGGGCCCAGTGAGCAACTTTCACAGAAATGAATAGGGTGTCATCTTTGAACGGCGTATCCAGTTCTCCTATATATTTTTAATAAAGGTACTTCTAATATACAGAATGTCCCTCCATGTGTAAGGTGCAGTAAGTGTCTAAAACAAGCTAATTATTTCATGCCATGCTTGCCTTCTCTCAGCTCCCCGACTCAATGCTAAGGATTTTCTAATGTTCTTTTCAGCAAAAATTAAACAGTTTAATTCATTTATTCAGTCTTAAGATGAAACTTGTGTTTTTGTTTGTGTCAACGCATGATGTGAAACATTGTGTCTTACTTACAAATCCATTTTTCTGACCCATCTGGAATGCTGGAAAAGTTTTGATTGACGATTTCAACAGCAATGGCGTGCAATATACATAAAAAAGAAAAATCACTTTGAAGTCAAAGTACTGTAACTGACTTTGTATTTAAGTCAAAGTACTGTAACTGACTTTGTATTCAAGTCAAAGTCACTGTGACCTGACAGGGGGTCATATTGTATTATATGTTACACTTATTTGAATTCACATTGTTCATACAGGATATGCAAATTGCACTTGTATGAAGACTCATTTATTATGCGCATGGCGTGTAGCTAGCTGAGCCTCTACTGTAATTGCAGGAAAGAGCTGGCAAGCAATTTTCCACACATACTGTTTTATTGTAAAACACAATACAAAATAAACGGCCATACCCCAAGCCTACTGCCCTTGAAGAGAGATAGTTAACATCACTGTTGGGTTCTTTAAATTTACCTTTGAGCAGCATATTCAGCTATTCATTGGGCAGCAAAAAGGAACTGAGAAACTGGCAAGCTTCAATAAAAAAATAAAATAAAACTCAAAGCTCTGTTTAGTACACAATTTTCAAGGCAGCCAAATGTGATTAAAGTTGAAAATGTGAGGCTCTTCTGAATATGTTTTTATTTCGTTAAACCAATCAACAATTCATTCCGGTACACAGAACTGAAAATGGAAGGTGAGTTATAGTTTTCATTCCCTTTGTGGATGTGTCCTAAACCTTTTTTATCTCAATCCTACAGGGTCAGGTGTGGGACAGATCAAAGTAAATACACACTCATTTTTGACAATATGGTTTTTAGTGTACCACCATGAGTATGTGAAGGATAATTAAGGTCTATTTTCAGGCCCACTGAAACCTCTAATTTAGCTCCTCAGTCTAATGGCCCTCTACATCTCCATCTCCAGAGCCCTCCGAGGGGTCCTGCTGGAGCAACTATGATTAAAAGAAAAGCAATCTTTCGTCAGGGAAGAGCAAAAACTCACACAATCACAAAATCCTGCTTAATTACAGAAGGACTGTGGACACATGGGCAATTTCAAGCTATAGGCTCACTACTTACAGACTTTCATTTTAAGAACACATCACCAGGAGGTTTGTTGATGTCTGTGGTTAGAACGGCAGCAATGACCAGTGATGACAACCCCCCCTCCTCCACCCAACAAACACATATCTCTGCCTCATGCCCCTTGAGCATGCCAACCTAGCAGCTGGCAGGGAGCTGGTGAATGGCAGACGACCAGCAACTGAGGCAATGCTGCTCTATTTTGTTCAATCCATGACGTCTGGCTCGACGGTTTCCCTATTTCTATTTAGTCACTGCTCAACACTGTGCTGTAGATGTTTCTGCCTCTGATTGGATATTTTATTTCTGTCCATTCTTATAGATCCAACCTCATTCAAGGATTTAACACACATTTGTTGCAACGTGTGTTGTTGTATCAAAGGATTTATTCCAACTGCTGCACCCCCACACCACAAACCCATCCATTCTCCTGTTAAACAGTCTGCCCCCTTAGCCCTCCCAGTTGGCAAGTGTCCTCTATTTCCTCATTCCTTCCTGTTTCTCTGTAGGGCCTCCATTCCTGCTGATGTGTGTGCTTTCGGCCCATGGCGCAGCCCCCTCACAGCTAGATGCAGTTCAGCCATCACACACATCAAATCAGAGTAAAGACCAATCGATAGCATGCGGTCTCATGTTTATCAAAGCAACACACATCCATCTGTGCACGAGCTACTGCACACTGAACACTGCAGTGGTTAACGTACACAGAAGCTGCTCCTTTTGCCTGGCTGTGGAAATAAGAGGGAGATATTGTTTGAAATGCAGAGAGATGCTTATTTTTAATTATGCATTTAGTTGGAGCAGGGAATGCATAATGTGGGCTGCGTTCATGAAGGGAAAGTATAATGGCAAGTCAAAATGTATTTGCTGTCCCCAAACAGAAGAACAAATTTGTACACAGGGACTAATTCACATTATGATCCTATCCCCCACATTTCTTTTGAAAATGCAGTGCTTTGATCTTATGTAGGGGTCCATTTACATTACGATTATATACTCAACTTTCTTTCAAAACAATTATGCTTTGATGTTATGTATCAGTAAGGATCGTTTTTCACGGTCTTTTATCTCTCTTGAAGCTGTGGACACTCACTTCTCCATTATTCTACAATAACCATGTCTTAAACTTACACCATTTTGGAAGCATTACTAAATATTATCAATGTAAATGATCGCATCTCAAAATCAAAATAAAAAAATACAGTAATATTTGGTTTTACTGCATAGAACAAACATATCTCATATTCTCAAAGCTCTTTCAGCCACTATCCAGTTGCTATGGACATGAGCCACTTTGGCAAAAGCACATATGGATTTTCAAGTGCTACAACTAGAACTTTTGTATTGTAGCCTGATTATTCACACAGTAGCCTCCAAACTGAGTCTTATCAAACTGGAGAGGTTCTAGGCTCTTTTTGAGAGTGCTTACTCGCTAACCGCATTTAAAGCTATAGAAACACAAAGAGACATCTCTCCCTCATGTTTCGTCTTTGCATGCAGGAGGGCAAAGGCATGCAAATAAAAATATCTAGCAAATGAATGTATCACATGAGCAATAGTGCAGCAGTGGTTCTTTAACTAACACAATCAAGCCAACAAAACAGCAGCCATGGTGGTGGGTTGCAGCAGGACACAAGCCCCTGGGTCCCTGTCAAGTTTTATTACTTGCTGCAGTATGCTGTCTACTGGCAGACAAGCAAATAACCATATGAGAACTGTTAAATCTGCTCTCCTGCATGTACTTCTCATGCTCTTTTTATGCTCCTGCGAAGTTCCCTGTGAAAAATTAACAACAATTGTGTCGTAGGCATGGGGGGGGGGGATGCATCAGTGAGAGAAGAGACAAGCACTTGTGTTTGTGTGTGTGCACGTTTGTATGTGCACATGCACACATCTGTTAATACACTGTTTGTTAATAGAAAAAGCCCAGGGCTCACTTATAGTGGCAAATAGGCTTTGTTGTATAAAATGCAAAGAGTGTGAGAGAGAGAGAGAGAGAGAGAGAGAGAGAGAGAGAGAGAGAGAGAGTTATTAAAATGAAACATGCAGATACACATTTTTCAGGCGGCGCATGACCCACATGGTGTGGACCACTTTCTCAACAGCAGACAAAAAGCAATCATTATTTTAGCACTAGGGCGGATTAGCAAGGCTTACCAGGAATTTTATCACTCTCCCATAATGTGCTGCATGGCATTAGCATAATGCGGAAAATGATTAGACACTCTTTATCTCTGAATCACATAGGGTAACTATGCAATTATTATTAGAAGCTGTCCCAAGCATGTCCTGATATATGTGGAAGTTACCATGACATTTGATTGAAACATAAAATGTCAGACAGAAGGGGAGCGTTCTATCTATCTATCTATTTACCTGTTGATAATGAGGAGAATCAGGGAATTGAGAAGAAGAGAAAACATGTTTGTTGTGGAAAGATAGCATCTTGCCTCAAAAATATATTTCTGTATTTACTTCTTTCTCAGCTCGAGTATTCCTTGATGGCTTATTTACTGCATGTTATTTATCATTTGGCCAGTACAATACTCATAGTAAACCATTGAGAATAATAAAGGAATATGAAATGCTCTTTTAAATTTGACATGATCCAAAAGCAAGGTCTTAGTACTATATAGTATATCAGTCACTTAACTGGTGCCAGATGTGGTCCTTACATTGTAGAGCATTGTAAATGTTTAACATGCTATTAAGAAAATATGTCCCAGAGAGGACACAATGCTACTTATGATCAAATAAATCATTCAGGAAAATCAAGGGATCTCTGTGAAAAGCACATGTACACATGAGTCAATGGGATGCTAAACAGCTGGTTAAAAAGCCCATGGAGACTTTCTGCTAGCTTGCTTTGATTAGTGTGTAATTTACTGCGAGACTGGGAACTGCTGACTCTTTGTGGCGAGACTTCTTTGTTATTTTACTCCCTCGAAATGACATGCGACAGCTTAAAAAGATAAACAAAGAGAATAGAATCAACAGAAAGATATGTTCTTTTTCTCTCAACTTCACAACTCGAAAACCAGCTGTCTACCATCTTTTTAAGTTTAGGGCTTTCACATCCCAACCTTAGACCCATTCACACACATAATTCAGCTTTTTCTGAATTCTAGTTGACAGTGTGTCTTTGCAATTCTTGCTCTTCCTTGCCTTGTTGCAATTGCATAAAGAAAGACTTGAAACAGAGAGGCTCTATGTGTCAAGTGAAGTGTCATGGAAAAATAAAGTTGAGGGTGACAGTGTCTAAAATCATTGTGGCAGCTTCAAACGTGTTTGTAACTGTGAAATGGAGCATAAAAAAAGAAATCAAAACTCATGCCTGATGCTATTCTCACAAAATAAATGTAACAAACACCATGAAAGGCACTTTCAGTTGACTAGAAAAATATTGGAAGTGACAACATCTGCTGATGGAACGCAACTTCATTAGCATGTCTTTCGATGATAGCAAAATGACAGGTCACAAGAAATGCTTTTTACCCTTCCTTTTTTTCCCCCCTTCTATGTGCTGTGAATGCTGATTCCTGTGTCTTTCAGTGATTCCCCGAGCTTAGCTTTCATCAGTGGTAGGCGGCCTGTCTGACTGACCTGTTTGCGAAAAGGTGAACAGCATCACATAGGGCCCAAGGCCAGTTCCACAAAAAAGAAATGATTAAAGAGGTAGGGAGTGAGAGAGATCCACCAGCAAACGGTCTGCAGCATCAGTCCTCAATTTCTTTCTCTCTGTCTCTACCTCTTAGTCACTAATTCACACCTTCTTGCTAATACCTCTCTCAGCATCTTTCTATCCACTGGTTATATCTACAGAATCCCTTTTGTCCTCGTTTCTGCACCTCCCCTGACTCAACCTTTCCACCTTGTTTCTGTATTTTCCCTCCTTTACTCAGATAGAAACACCGATGGTTTTCTTTGGAAATTATTTTGTGATTTTTTTTACACACACACACACACACACACACACACACACACACACACACACACACACACACACACACAAACCCCACCCCCACCCCAAGACAAAACAAAACACCTCACCACAAACAGATTTCCCTTGGTTGCACATAGATGTAGTCCCCATATAAGATGTCTTGTGCATGTTAAATTTAATTAACCTACCAACAATACCAAATACAAGGTACAATTATTCAATAACATACCACATGCACACAAATAAAAAGAAATGACCAAAACAAAATACCATAGATGCCTCTCCCAAGGAATTATTTCAATTTACAGTCTCTTTTCTTCCTTCATAAAATGATAAATATTTTTCATTGATTTCTAGTTTTCCAAATGTCTTATAAGACATCCTTTCAAATGCTGCCACTCTTGCCAATTCAACAGTCCACTCTTGGACCGAGGGTACTCCCTCTAAGAAGTATCTGTTTGTCTATCATGATGCTGGTTTGTATCCAATTTTTGAATCATCCCCTAAGACAAATAGTCTGGGACAGAACTCTATTTGAATCCCTGAGATCTCAATAAGGAGACTGTGTATCCATGTCCAAAATTATTGCACTTTGTCACAGGACCATAAGGCATGTAAAAGATGACCCTCTTCAGATTTACATCGCCAGCAGTTTGGATTTGCGATCAGAGCTAATCTAAACAGTCTAGACGGGGTCCAATAAAAGCAATGCATTATTTTAAACTGTATTAAAATACTCTTGCATCCCTTGACATGATTCTTACGTCATGTACATATCTTTATCCACTCATCCTCCTCCAGTGTCAGACTTAGGTCCCTCTCCCATATGCTCTTCCGAGCTAGTATGGCCCCGTCCCCTGCTGTCTGAATCAATATGGAGTAATACACAGAAGCCTTGAATCCTTGACTATAGTACCTTGATATCTCTTCAAGGAACCCAGCTGTTTTAGGAGCTGTTGTGTTGGGTCTAAAAATCCCCAAAAGCATGTGACATATTTGTAAGTATCTATAGAATTGTGACTTGGGGATTCCAAATTGTTGTACCAGGTCATCAAAGGATTTCATAGTATTGTTGTAATAAAGATCACCCAGAGTAACAATGCCCCTCTCAATCCAATCCTTCCACCAAAAGGGCTATTTTTTAACGCGTAGTTTTGGATTCAACCAGATACTAGAGCATACATTCAAAAAAGGGTCAAACTTAAACAGCCTGGCGACTTTAATCCACATCCCTTTCAGGTTGGTGAATATTGGATGAGTTTTAGCTTCTCTTGTTAGGTTTATGGACAAACATTGGAGTGCCGGTACTGGAGGAACCGACTACTCAATACAGAGCCAGGGTGGTGCCCTCTCTGGAGGGAGTGTTCTTTGGAAATAATTAAGTTTATTTAAGTGTGAAGCTTGCCTTCTTCAAACTGAATGTCATAAAATGTGGAAAATTGGAGTATTCACATTTGGTAGAGCATCCCAATGCAATATGTGTATATGTCCATATTATTTACCATACTGTAAATAGTGCAATTCCTGTGAAATGTTAACCCTAAAAGCTCCTTCAACTTGTGCATGATTTATAAAGCATATTTGCAAGCAGGAACAGAAATGACTTAGGTCCATGTGGCATGACTCATAAGGCAATATTATTATAATCATGGTACAGAGGAAAACAGCGCTTAAAGTATAATATAGTAGTGCAAAGGGATTTGCATGGGTTAGTCTGGGGCTTCTGAGCTACACATTATTACAAGCAAGGTCAGTAGTTTGCTGTGTCACATCAAAACATTCCACCCTTGACTAAATATTGATTTCCAGTATTTTCTGCAGTAGTGCCTGTTGCAGTGCATTTTGGATGAGTCATATAAAGTATGCTGATAATAGCCTTTTAGAGGAGTTTAACCAAAGAGATATTAGTACAAAGACAACATCTGCCAACTTAGTACAGTGGTATAGTGACAAGATGTGCTTTCAACCAATGCAGAAGTACAGCGCCTATATCCTTTTAGATGATTTCCTTTAATGTGTTGTTAAAGTCTGCTGCTATTTTTTATACATATGTTTTACTGAATAAGTTCTGCTTTAATTTTGCTAAATTAGTCACTGCACTGGGGCCATCTGTGCTACATTTTAGGACATGAGAGCTGTTTAGTACCCTGCCCAAGAAGGATAAAGAGATTCAATTATAGAGATGATATAGAGTGATGATGTTCTAAATAGATGTTGCAATACGTTGTAAGAGTAAAATGAGATCATTAGGCTGAAGAAGTCTGGGTTGAAATCTGATAATGGATAGGATTATATCCAGTGACATTTTCTCTTTCTTAACAACTTGCTTTTTATTTCAGAAATGTCATTAGTAGCTGCCAATATTCAAAATTCAATGTATACATCTTGGGGAAATATAAAAATAAACTCACATTAACATATCAATTCACCTACACACAGGGTACAATGGGTAACACCTAATTTTGCAAAATTCTTGGAGGCTACTTGGACCTTGTCGATAGTTTACTGGCATGTTTTTTTTTCTTCTTTTTTTTTAATTAGCCAGGGGGAAGGAGACAGTGACAGGAATCTAAATACATGCAGCAGAATTTACTTATCAACACAAAGTGGCTATAAAAAACACAACTACTGCCATAGGCGGTGACTGGAGATAGCCAAGGGTTGCAAAAAGTTTCAATAAAATATTGTAGATCTATAGACACTATGTTTGGGGACAGGAAGATGGTAAATGTTGTTATTCCAAAACAACAATTCATATCAGCATGAGTATATACTTATGGTAAGAGATATCCTCTGGTTTCTTCTATTATCATTGCAGCAACTAAAGATGAAAGGCAGTAAAAAAGTAAAAACGCCATGACAATGACACAAGTTAGTATTTCAGATTTAGAGAGAAGAACAAACATGCACATCAAGAGACAACAAAAAGCAAGAAGAGTTTCGAGGAGTAGTCCCGGGTGGATCTAACATTGTATGGCATCACAAAATCTGAAAAACAGGCATACAGCCTAAACAGAGGACCCCACGTGAATGTCAATTGTAAGGTAGATATAACGGCGGATAAGGGAGAAAAACAAGGGATGAGGCAAAGGAAGGAACTTGAGAGAGAAAGAGAGAGGGAAAGATTAAAGATGCGGACAGAAGACAGAGATGAATGAGGCAAAGCTTTACGAGGATGGTTGAGTATGGATCAGCTGATTGATTAATGTCACTTTGGGATATCAGAGAATATGGATGAGTTCAGGCTCTGAGGCCATTTGGTAGTCAAATGTAATGTGATTACCATGACACACCAATATATTACTGCAATTAAAGCAGAAGTATTGGTATAGTCAGGGAAAGGAGAAGAGTCAATTTCAATCACGATGGGAGTCTAAACTATGCAGGCCTGTCTAGCATGTATAACTTTGACAAATTGTCTGACAGTTTTCACAGACACAAGTGTAAAGATGTGAAAACAGTTCATTTATGAGTTCTTAATGAGGACTGACATTTGATATGGTCAGACTATTTTCTACAGATGCCATCGACAAAGCTTATAATTCTTTCAGCATCAATACATGACGTGTGACAGGCTGGAATTACTAAGGAAGCCTTTAGCGTACGGGCACTTGCATATGGCCTCAGGCAACTCTTAAATACTGGAGATAAAACTGACCTTCAGTGAGTACTGTGGAGATGAGGCATAAACAACAACAGCAGTTATCCAACTCAGCAGACCTTGGACAATACTAGTCTGAGTGTCATCCACAATGGTGGAAGGAAAGGAAGGAAAAGAAAAACGGAGAAAGATCATCCAATTCAGGACCACTGGAGCATGGAAGAGGTTGTATAGAACAGCTTACATATGGCCCATTGGCCATATGGTTGTTTGCATGCGTGTGTGTGTGCGTGTGTGAGCGAGTGAGTGAGAGAGAGAGACAGAGAGAGTGAGAGAGACAGAGAGAGAGAGAGAGAGAGGCCGAAAACGAGGGTGAGACAGAGATGGAGCTTGGCTGTGTTTGTCCACGGTCGAACATAGTGATTTCCAATAGATATCCAACTACTGACTTAGCGTTGTTTCAAAATCAACTGAAGCTTATGTAAATGCTGTTACAGTACATGAATGTAACAAAAAAACGGTTTACCGGTTTTCCTAGTATATGAACTGTATGTACAGTTCATGTACTATGAAAACCGGTACTGTGTATACAGTATTATACTGTACGTACTAGGGGTGTCACGGTTCTCCACATCCACAATTCTATTTTGATTTTGATTTAAAGGTCACAATTTGTTTGCATTTAAACATTTTCTTTTTAGCAGTGATGACAATGCCACAATAAGAGCCACTAAATAGCAGGATGGTACTTTACAATAACAGTTTGAGTTTTTCAAAATTAACAAAGTGCAATCAAATGAAATAAAAATCGAAATTGTGACAACCTTAGTATGTACTGTATGTGCACTACCGGTCAAAAGTTTGTGGTCATTTAGAAATTTCCATTCCACTCCATTACAGACAGAATACCAGCTGAGATCAGTTGCATTGTTTTTTTTAACCAGGGCAGCAGTTTTCAGATTACATTATGTGCTTACATAATTGCAAAAGAGTTCTCGACTGTTGTAGAAAGAAGTGGCTGATCTTTAATGCAATATCTACATTGCCCATTATCAGCAACCATTCATCCAATGTTCCAAAGGTACATTCTGTTTACTAATCTGATATCATTTTAAAAGGCACATACAGTACACACTAAGGTTCTCACAATTTCGATTTTTATTTCATTTGATTGCACTTTGTTAATTTTGAAAAACTCAAACTGTTATTGTAAAGTACCCTCCTGCTATTTAGTGGCTCTTATTGTGGCATTGTCATCACTGCTAAAAAGAAAATGTTTAAATGCAAACAAATTGTGACCTTTAAATCAAAATCAAAATAGAATCTGAAAACTGCTGCCCTGGTTAAAAAAAACAATGCATCTGATCTCAGCTGGTATTCTGTCTGTAATGGAGTGGAATGGAAATTTCTAAGTGACCCCAAACTTTTGACCGGTAGTGTATGTGGAGATTCCATCATAACTCACATTGTGGTCACATTGGTACCAAAATAATCATATATTTTTTTCTCTTGTTTGATAAGAAATGTAATGTTTTCAAATTATTGTAATAGTCAAACTTAAATGTATTAAACAAATGTATTTGTTTGCATTGAGGCTGCATAAAGGATGCAAAAACATTTGGAAGACCTATAACTAAACTTGATAAATGTAATGTAATTTTATTTAAACAGGACCAATGCACAACTAAACATTAACCTTGGATAAGAACAAGGAGAGATGCATTGCACTAGGTTATAGCACAATTGCTATCTTCCGCCCGTAGTCCTTGGGCAGTTAGGTAAAAGAGCTTGTGGTTGCCTGGCAATGATGTCTCTCTATTTATCCAAGAAATTGCTTTGTCCATTCTAGGGACCTATGTGGTGCCTTGTATTGCACCTGTGGCAAATATACTGTATTTAGTTCTACAAGGTTGTTATTTTATTTTATATAAAAGCATTTTATTTTATTTGTTCATGCACGCTGTGCTCATCAAGCGCGATTCCCTTAAACATGAACTTAGCTATAGGCTATGTATTTGTAAATACTCATCAAACTAATCCTCTGTGGAACAGGGCATTTGCTGGATTTAGCAGAGTAAGGACTTTTGTGAAGCTCTTGATAAAAGAAAAGTAAAATGCACTGGTTTGTGATGTTTGTTGCCGTTTGCCAATGTCAACTGAAAGCAGTGTCAGCTTTGAACTGAAACAGATATAGTTATGAAAGTGTAATGCCAGTCGTATGCTAACCTCATTAAATAAAGTGCACCTACATGATCAGGTCTCTAAGTGTATCTTCTGTGAGCAAGACTTACAACCTGACAGCATATAAGTGAATAAAGACTTTTTAAATGCATCAATCATTTTGGGATATTGCCTTATAATACTGTATGTTAACATCACAGTATACTATAGTTGGGAAGGAGGGTAGCTGTAGTTACAACACATTAGGCTGAAAGAAGATCCTTCACCTCAGTTCACCCTTGTTTCTGCAGTTGGCTCTGAGGAGGTTTTACAGGACCCTAAGAGTTTTAGGGTGGTATGAAAAAAGTGGAAGGAAGGTGATTGGGTTTCACAGTGGGTGTTGTAATGGAGCTATCAGTGTAGAATAATCAGTTTTCCAGTTTCGGACCTGTCCCTCTGGAGGGAAAAACACACAATTTCCATGACCTTGCCCCCAGCTTCTGAAAAAAATGTTGTCACAGGTGTGTTAAAGTTTTTTCTTTCTAAATTCTTTTCTTATACTATAAGTTGGTGTCCATCTCTGTCCTTTATTTCTCCTACCCAACAACTATTCTTCATCCCTCTGTCTTTTAAAAAAAGTAAAGCTATTATTGTCGGTGTGTTAAGCTGTTATGATGCTCAGCATTGCAGAAGAAAAATAGGTAACAAGCCTAGATAGATTTGAAATACAATTCTGTCTCAAAGATGCTTTTTTTCTTAACAAATGCTTGAAGTGTAATGATCTAGATTTTCTGGTTGCACAGTGGGCTAATAACTTTCAGTTTTCTTTATGGGACGATATAAAATATCTTCTCACTCAAATATATTGTTAAATGGAACATTTTTGTCCCCATGTTATTATTTATTGATCTGGAGAGGGAGAGATGGTGAGATATATAGAGTGTGTGGGAGTGTGTGTGTGTGTGTGTGTGTGTGTGTGTGTGTGTGTGTGTGTGTGTCCAAATGCTGTGTCTAATCCCATACTGTGGCTAGCCCCAGTGGCCCCTCTTCTCTTCCAAGCCTAAATGGAACAGGTGAGGAGCCGGAGCCTCTCGGGGCAGGCCTCACACCTCAGTGGTGCCCACACTTAAATTGGCTTCTTCTCCTGCTGTTCCACACCAGTAATTACCCTCCCCAGACCCTGCCAAAAACAGGAGCAATGCATGTAGACAGATAAACAAATAAATAGAATGCCTAAGGGGCAGAGTCACAGTACTTTGCAACCACCTTGTTCCAGTACATAGAGAGGTATGAAAATTGGTGGGGCTGTAGGGGGTATTCAGCTGTCTGTGAGAACATGTACACGCATACACATGCGGTTCCACAGTCTGGGCTTTATCTAAAGATATCACGGGGTCATATAGCAGAAAAAAATATGATGTTTTGACAAAATACTTGGTGTTTATTTAACAGTCACTTCAGTTGGACACCTACAATTGATTAGCAGAAACTTTGCTATGGCAACACACTGCGTCTTGGATGCACTTGTCTTGTCTAACAGCAGAAGTAACAGTAATCATCACTTTTTTGCAAACTGGGGTTTTAGGAAATGAGCATGAAAGTCTTGTGTCTTTGCAGCTGCCAGGAGAGAAGTACCCGAGATACCTGCTGTGCCCCATGTCAGAACAACCCAAGTCAGAAACACATGATGACTCATGTGTGTCCTCGTGCTTTGGGCTGTCAACACACCCCTCTGTCTCTCAGGCTATCCATTTCCCCACTTCAGAGTGTGCCATTTACTTAGACGGGCTGTGTTTAAAGGGCTTTGCCTATGCCACTGACACCCTGTCAAAGGCTCTGAGATTACCTGTGTCACCTGCCTGTCTTTGACATACCTGATGGTATGAATGACAAAGTTTAGAAAGAAAACAAAGAGGCAAGGTGAGAGAGAAAACTGATAGATTTAACCAATTCACAACATTGAGGAAAAGAAGAACCTGCATCCAAACGATTCACATCTGAACCTTATAAGCGTATAACCGTATAAATGATCAGATTATAGCATCCATCATGCTATGCAGTATCAGAGAGCCAGGGTCATATGGGTTACATAAAGTTAACATTTCTTCAAAGTTGTGTCTTTTGTATTAAGGTTTCTCATAACAAGAATATGTAATCTAGTTCTGTCCAGAAATTGAGATATGCTCTCTTGTCATTTTTTTTATACTGTAATCATAAACACAGAGGAGGAGGATGGCAATTATTGAGATTCAAAAACAACTCATGTACACAAATTCTAACTACGCCCATGATACCCCAAGACATGTAAACGGCACAGATGGATGGAAATTATTTTTGCTCTCACATCTTCAAATTTTAGTTTAAATATATTGCCTGAAACAATAACAGCAAGCCGGATAATCATGTTTTAATCTGCCTTGTGTCCTGATGTCAGCAGATAATGATATTAATTTTCATGGATGTGTTGCATTAAGAAAAGCCTCCTAAATCACAGTTTGAACCAAAGCCTCAAGCCGGTAATTTAGTGATCTTGAGAAAGCTTGAAGGGAGAATCTGCCAGTGTTGCAGGGGATGGTGGGGTAGGATGGGGGATACGCCAATTTGAACCACCCGAGCTCCACAATCTGCCCATCCAGATTGCTCTTTGGACTCACTTGCCTCTCAATTGGGAAATTATAGATCAGGTGGCAATGGAAGAGTGTAAGCTACTGTTTACTAAGATTATACAATATATATAATTGTGAAAAAAATAAAAGCTGAGGTCAGATTAAATAAATTACTTGATATTAATTCTGAGACAATGAAGTTAACATCCACAGACTTGAAAGACTATAAGACAAAACAACGTCTTTCTTCCATTACACTTGAAAGATTTAATGAAGAAATAACCTAGGATGCATGACACAAGAACTTGATTTGGCTCTTATTCCAAGTGTGCCTGACATTGCCACTTGTTCTTAACATTAACTTATGAAAAGGGAACAATTTAAAAATGTGATGTTGTAAACAAAAACTATGACAAAATGTATTACAACTTTCACCAGTTAACAATACCTAATCAATAATGTTAAACATGGACAAATGGATAATGACTTAAATACAACAATAAACAAAGCTAGTTTTGTTCTAGACTCTATCTACACTAGAACAACATGTGTAAGTAAGTGACAGTACAAACAAAGATGTTGGCTGTGGACGCCTCAGAAATCATTTATTAATTAATAATTATTAATTCAGTGGCATCATATAACCTTTCACCATCTAGTTACTGGTGACTTCCGTTAAAACACAGCACCCAAATGCTATGTTTGAGAGTAATTGTAAATCATACAATGTCACAGAAAAAAATACTGTTAACACTGCTTTTTTGTAATTACATGCCACTTTATACAGCAGAAAACTTATTTATTGATACATATCAATATTAATCCAGTTAATGTTACTTGTATGTGCTGGTTGACAAGTAGCTAACGTTAATGCTAGCTAATGCTTGGTGGATAACATAAATATATAGATAACAGATAGATAGATAAAGTTATTAGTAGTATGATTGTTTTGACCATGGATAAAAGCAGCACTGCGCTAACCCACAAATAAGTTCACGTTAACGTTAGCTGTATAGATAGACGATTAATCTAATGCTAATTTAGCCAGCTAGCACACTCCGGTCTGCCTGCCTCACTCCGGCACAAAGAGACTTCACTAGAGATAATTGCTGACAACAGAGCTGGTACATGTAACAATAGCTAGTTACCGTTAGCCCCAGCTTGTGCCGGGTGCTTACGACACTAACGGCAGTTTAATGAAGCGTCGGGAAACAGAGAATTTCAGACCCAGGCATCCTAGTCACAACAGCAGCCATCCATAAGGTTAGCTATGTCTCCGTTTGCGCTACCGGTGTTTGTACCGAAAATCTCCTCCTTGCCGAATTTCTCCCTCCTTCACGTTTAGCTGTCTTTACAGTTAGCTAGCTAAATTAACCCGACAAAAGGTGGGTTAAGCACCAAAACGAATAGTTAAGATTACAGAAAAGTGAAGGGGGAGATCAGGCAGCTGGGAGATGTTCTCCTGCTGCTGACAACGGCAAATGAACATTGTCACCATGGAGATTCCCCCTGTAACCCCCACCCACACCCGTCTCTCAGCCTTGTTGAGTAGCTAGCTAGCTTTACAACAAACCCCGTCTGCCAGGTAAAATCCAAAAGGTGACATTGGCATGTGAAATATACTGTGATAGTGTGGTTTTAGCTTGAATGGGTAAACTCGTCCGTGAACAGATGCATTCTAATCGACGATAGTGTTTAGCAATAAAAACTCCCATAATTCCATGCAACTTCCCAACGTCATCAAACGTCTGTGTTTACAATCCATTGTTTTGGTTAAGAGACCACTACCAGCAGAAAGTTACATATCACCTTCCTAAAATAATTTCCCAAGTCACTTTTTCAGGTTTTTCAGAAAACTGCCTAAGTCACATGCTTGACGTAGGCAATTATACTAAAGGTGTAGAATCACATGACCTGTTCAACTGAGGATTTAGGCAATTTTACCAGAGATGGCCAGCACCATGAGGAGATGATTTAGGCAACAAAATCATTTTTGTTAAAAGTCATTTTTTCAGGTTTTTCGGAAAACACAAAAAATAAAACGGCCTAAGTCACATGCTTGACATAGGCAATTATACTAAAGGTGTAGAATCACATGACCTGTTCAACTGAGGATTTAGGCAATTTTACCAGAGGTGGCCAGCACCATGAGGAGATGATTTAGGCAACAAAATCATTTTTGTTAAAAAATGACTTAGGCAATTATTTTAGGAAGGTACGTTTAAGGCACCACTTCACCCATAGTTCAGAGTATGAGTAACACTCACTCCCTGCAGACTTTAGAAGCCTCTTGCTCCTTTGCAGAGGGCAGTGGCTTTGAATTTTCCAGCAGTTACAGTGGCATCATTGTTCACATGTACAGTGATAACCTAGTCTACTAGAAATCATGTTTGTATACAACTAATTTAAACAGTATAAACAGTTTTGAAAAAAATGTATGTTTGAATTATGTTTTCTGGTAGAATAAATGTCCGCAAGAGACAAAGATGTTGTTGCAGTGAAATCTTAATTGAATATGTATTTTATTTGTTTCCTGCCAAAATATCCATTCTTGCAATTCAATGTTTGCTCGTAGCAACTACAGCATTATTCCACTTTTTTATTGGTGCGTTTAGGCACTCACAGCTCTTTGGTTAAGTTAAGGGAAAGATTATGGTCTTGGTTTTATATTAATATATAAATGTAATTTCGAGGTGACAGGGTTAACAGTAAACATGGCCAACTGAAGGCAGCATTTTAATCTCTTAAGTAAACAGTGTAATAGACAATAGACATGTTTGGTACAAGTGACTGCATATGTAACTTGGCTTTACAAATATCATTGTTTTCCTAAACAACTTTGTATTCGTCATTATGCATTGACAGATGAGATGTGTACTACAGACAGGATGCCCTAAATCTATTGGAAACAGCAAGGACCGGTGCAAAAAATGTCTGTTGTTAAACACCTCTTTCTGCGTTGTTACCGGAAACATCATTTATGGCTCATAAGCACAGGAAAAGGTGTATACTTTGAGTTATTCCTTACTTTCCCCAAATGCCTTCCAGTGGAAACAGGGCTCCCACCATCCTTTGACAGAGAAGTGAGTGCTGATCATCACTGCACACCAATTCCACACCCTACCAGCACATTTTGCCTCACAACATGACCAAGGTGCCGATGTGTTTTACCAACAGCGGTACAACTCTCTTGGCAAGGCTGGACATATCTGGACTAACACTGCAGTAAAGCTAAATAATGAAAAAGGAGCTATACAATTGAAGTTACCAAACCACAGTGAAGCAGAGACCTGCTCTGAGCTATATGACATTACTTTCTCCTCGTACCTTCCCGTTCACTTTAGTAGTGTTAACACTCTACAGAAACAATCGTGAACTGATAAACTGAGAGAAACAATGTACACCTACAGCCTATACTCAGACTACTGATTGACAACAAGTAATATATCACTTTGAATATTGCTAATTTGCCAGTACCAGATGTTTTATTTCTCCATTAACAATGAAGCTATATCTCAAACTATTAATTCTGACAGCTGGCCACTCCTTGACATCTTCCCAACGAGTAGCGTCTGTATATTGATGTTCTACATATTGCCTGTGACTTGCCTTTTTGTGTGCTGACCTTTCAAAATATCTGTCTTCTTTTGGACAGCTGGAGGCAGAGGTAGTAAGGTTAATTGTTGGAAGCATGGATATCCACTAGACCTACGACAGTACAACATGTCCAACAGCTTGTGGCATAATTGTGGCATAAATACAAAACACATCAATTTGTGATTTTTTGTGTCACTGGATGCATTTCACCACATGAGCTGATATCAGCGAACCCAAAGTTTGATATTGATAGGTAATCGATTGTTTGATTTTTATTTTTTATTTTAGATCCAAAGACATTACTTTGAGAGAAAATCAGGAGGTACTTTGTCACGTTACACAGCTCCAGAATACAACCATTCTTCGAGAAACTGGGACTGACATTTATGAATAGGAGCACTGGTGCTTTTTGCAAATGCACTATTCATTTAATTTTTTATTATGCTTTTAACTCATCTTGGTATCTCTCTCTCTCTCTCTCTCTCTGTTGTTCATCAGGAGTGAAAGAGCGAATTAGAGTGCATATGTGTGTTTGTATGTGTCACTGTGATCTTGACTGGTAATTAGCTGTCTAGCTAACATATGGTGGACATGACATGAAAAACAACAAGCCCTCTCCTCCAGAAGAAAGCTCACACATTGTGAACAGTGACTCAATATGCACAAAGGTAGTTGTTTTTAGGACCAGCATTACATCAAGATGAATGACGTCTTTGAATGTGTGTGGCATAAATTTAAGAGCTTCCCATCACAGCCAGCTCTGTGAGTGTCTTGGTCAAAGGTAACATTGGCATAACAAATTAAGCTAACATAACTAGCTAATATTGAGGAGTCAAGTCAATGACTCATGGGCTTGCAATAATGGTTCATTTTAGGGCTAAAGAAAAAAAACAAAAACAACAATAAGTAAAGCGGAAAAATGGGCTTGAGCTCCCAGATTTATGATTTCCCAATGTTTTGATTTTAACACACCAACGAACACAACGTAAAAAACAAACGGTAAAGAATAAAGGCCCCTTTATGTTATAAAGCCCCTGTCAGCTTGGCTGAGGCCAACACATCTGATTTAGCTGCAGGCTCTCACCTAAGCCACTTGTCATTTTGTAAACAATCTCAGGGAGCATGCGGTGGCTAGCCTGTTGCCTGGGTTACAGTCTGCTGCAGAAGTTCAGGCCCACCAGGCTCATTAGTGATGCCAAGGTTGTTCATAGGTTGGCCAGGAGCTTTCAGAGTACCCGCTTCCCTCAGGGACAGCCAGAAGGCACACTGGAGTAGTTCCAGAGCTAGATCAAACCCTTTCGCTCCAACAAGGAGGCACCCTTCTCTTCTTTAGACAGCCATCATCCACCAGCAAGGAACCTCCTCTCAAATATGGTCCTCCGTTGACCTTCTACACTTCAGAGAATGTCACTCATTCATTCATTTCTCTTACTCGCCTAATTATTGCTTCTCTGCCAGCATGTGATCTCCTTTGGTTCACCTCCTATGTCTCTTGTTTCAGCTGGCAACCAGTAACTTGGGGGGGGGGGCATCACAATGGAATCTTACCCCATAAAGAGCTAAATGGCTAAATTCATTTTGTGAGAAGATCTAAATGAGTTAAGTCACATCCTCCACTGCAGCCCAAGAGCACATTCTCTCAACCCTGCCCATCCACTCCCACTCACAGCTACACCCTCCCTTTCTCTGGCAGTAAATGATTTGACTTGAATCCCAAGATATATGGCTTGTGGTGGGGGGGCAGACCATTTAGGCCATATTTCATTTATTTCAGCTGCCAAACAAAAGCATGGATTGGTGAGCTTAGTCTACTACTTCAGTGTATGGAGCAAGCTTGCAAATTTCAAGGCAGCTTTTTGGAATTATAACGCTGTACTGTTGCATTAAAGGGTGAAATGACAATGTGATTATAAGTTGTATTGCTTTGAAGATAAATATGCATGCACATATAAGTACTATAAACACCAGTGAGGTGTTGGATATTACACAAGTCAAAAGTGACGTGTATAAAGAGTAGCCATGAAAGATAATTGTTAACCAACTTAGAATGATTGCTTCAATTAGTAACATACACATGAATTATTTTTTTTCAACTCAATTTCAAAGATGTTATCTTAATCTAACTTCTTAACTTGATTGTAAAAAAAACACAATTAATTTGAGTGTTACCATGTAATTTTTTTTAGGTTGGTTAACAATTAGCTTTTTTTCAGTGTACAGCTTTTCTGGTGGCAACACCTTAATGATGACTTGAATATGGAGCTTGATATTCAGTGTAAAGCATAGGCTACTTTTTATTTACATATAGTGCCTTTCATGGCAAACATATTTTAATAACTTGGGAAACTATTTCTTACTTCAAATATATTTGCACTTACACTATGTAATGTGTTCTAATATGAAGTAAAAATCTGATATTAATAGACATGGCCCTGAAACCTTAACTGTGTTGGGTTACTGTCCCACTCCCAGACTTGTCCAGAACTGCCTGTACAATTGCACTCTCCCCCTCTCTTTCCCATTGCAGCACAGAGGCAGACAAGGTCCTCCATCACCCTGACTTAGGTAGGACGGCTGGATCTATGGGTTGTAACAGGGTTGGTGGGGGGGTATAGTTGAGAGCATGGCCAGACACATCTCCCTTTAGATCAATCACATTTCCCCTTTCTGTCCTTGAACTTCCCTTTCCTTCTGTTGCTTTATTTCTCCTCTGTCCTATTTAAAGAGAAGAGATATGTGATAGGAAAGTTTAACAGTATAAGAAAGCTCCTGCAACTGAGCTTTTGCTGCCTTGAAGTGCTTATTTTTGTTCTGCTTAAATCTGTTGCTGCATTAATTTCACCTGACTTTTTGTGGTTGGTTTTAGTCAGCTATTGACAAGGTAGGTTTATTTGCCTTTGCGTTGTGCGCATACATGTGTGCATGTGCTCAAAAGCAAGCGTGTCTGCTGTCAAGGGTTGCATCAGCAGCTTTAAGTGATCATTGTTGCGTCAACACACTTGCTCTGGCACTGCCACTCCAAAACCAAGGAGCCATAAAGCATGGCTGTCTGCCTGAAAGCACCGATCCATCCACAGGCACTCAAATCCACCTGAACCCTATGATCTTTTACAGAGACACAATGTGTGAATGGCAGGGTTTACAATGCTCACGATAGTGTGGCAGTGGTGCAGTATAATCTGGCACAAACAAGTGCAGTCATACCCTGACATTTTTGATGCTCTTTAGTATGTTAACATGAAAAGCATGATGTAGTGCGTAAATTCAGTGTCACATCTAACAACTGATATTTCTGTTAGAGAAGAGGTTTTTATTCAGGGTCCAAATTTACTATCAATGACCAAATATGGCTTTTGTTTGAAGAGTAACTTCAGGATGACTTGATTCCTTGTAAACCAAAGTAAACAATGCCTCTTACATTTCAATAGAAAAATATTGCCTATAAAGACAATTTTTGACAAGACTACATGTAGCTGTCTGTAATGTCACAAACCAAAAGCATGTCTGGCATGTTAAATTAAACTCCACCTCGATACCAAAATACACCAAATATAAGTTGGTTTATCTGAATAACGTCACAACACCCGAAGTAAAGTAAAAATGTAAGACTAAGACATTGGTGCACACTATTTCTAAAGAACAATAAGCAATGTGATCCATCTCAACTGCCTGCTTATCTACGTCTGATGATCAATCAATCACCCACACCCATGACTTTACTCATACTGTAAGATATACTACTGCTAATTCTAACTGCTATTCATTGGTTAGAAGCTGCTACACCTAGGATTTGTACATATACCAGTCTTTCAGTATGTTGTGAAATGAATACAGTCAACCCTGAATACCAGTGTTTTACCTGGGTCCTTTTACTGCAATCACACTGCTGGGGTTATTGTTTGCCTTACCAATTACAATTTTCTCATAGGATGGGACAGAGCGGATTTTCTTGGAACTAATAAACCAAGAGTAACTGTATTTGCGATAATAGCAAATTGGAATAGGAATATTTATGTCTGAAATGGTCTGCAGTATTACGATTTCATTCGGAGTCCTTTGGACTCTTTCATACAGTTATGGTATTTGCCTAAATGCAAATTAAAGGAAAAAAAATCGTATCAACGAATTGCCACACCAAATCGATCAACTATTAAAGCCACTTTAACAAGGTTACTGCCACATCAGTCACTTCCTTAAATCCTTTACTTAACTGCAAGGAATTCACTCTACCCTACTCCACGTGTAGAAGAAATCAATAAAGAAAAAATACTAACAAACTGCGCTTCATTGTTTTGATAACCACATGGTTCAAGGTAATACAAGGGTTATCAAATCAATTTATATCAACCTCGCATCACTGCTCAGACAGACAGACAGACAGACAGACAGACAGACAGATAGATAGATAGATAGATAGATAGATAAACAGATAGATATTGAAAACACACACTGACTTACCTATAGAAGGAACCGATGGAAGGTAATCAGTATGCACAGCAGAACATAGGGAGAAAGGAAGAGAAATGGAGGATTATATGTATTGCAAAATTGAGTTTAACAATACTATTATCTGGTTATAGGCCACTTGATGGACAGAACAACAACAAATGATGTCATACTGACAAATAGTGGGATGATTCCAAGTGCTCCCTGTTGTTACTGTTAATGCAGCCATAGTGAGACTTAATATCAACTCTGGACAAATCCCAAACCACCATACAGACAAGATTGTAATCAATATCCATTATTGTGCAACATGTACATACTGATATATGTGTAATTGCACTATCTGATATCACAGGGGAATTAGACAAACACGCTTGGGACAATAGAGATTTGGAATTAGAAAGTGGGAATGAAAAATGAGTCAGATGAGAGCATGAGAAAGCATAGGTGTATATGCTGAAGGACCAAGTTTTTATCTCTTGTGTGCTTGGAGTACAATTCCCGAGTCCCATTGATTGAGCATTGTAATCCAGGTCAAAGCCCTGAACTGGCAGCCACAGAAGCTACCCAAGCAGTGAGCCGGCCAGGTTGAAATTGATCCTAGCGGTCTCCTGAATCAAATAGTGTCCAAATCCTCTGTGCCATGCAGCATGCTGATACAATCGTCTGCTTGACCCCAGTGCAAAGAGAGACAGTAAAAGAAAAACAATAAGAAAGAAAGAAAAGACTATAGCTTGCTGTATTGCCATAGACCGGTTGCCTCAACAACAAGAAACCAAGCATTTCTAGATCATTTTTTTAATAAATGACAAGCTTACTTGATATTTAATGACTGTCACATATATTTCTGCTGACCCCACAGAATCACAAAATCAACCATGTCACGATTAAAAAAAATTTATAAAATGAACCTAAAAATCTTAAACAATTTAAAGGTGTCAAATTACCTAAATTAATTTAATGTAGCATAATTACGACAGGATTGTAACTCTTTATTACCCTATTTAGGGCAAGAAAAGACTAACGCTTACAAAATAGTAGGTTGTCAATCTGACCAAAACGCCACAAAATGCATGAACTGACAAATCAGAAACAGTGGAGGAGGTAGAAAATAACAAACGTGCATGAAGGCAGACTGTTAGTTTCAATCTCACAATTTGTTGCACCCTGCTAAACACAAGTGACTGTTCAGCAAATCAGCCCTGTGTGGAAATAGAGCATATCTGACTGTCTGCACTGATCAATCACTGCTGCAAAGCAATTTATGCTAAGGAGGTTGGGTGCTAAGGAAAAACAGCCAGTTGATTGAGCAAAGAGGAGGAATTTTGAGTTTAGAACTTTTGACAATAAAATATTGTAAGAAAGTTTCTATTTGAAAGGCTTATCACTGAAATGTTTGTTGTTCAAGTTTATGTGAACATGTCTATTCTGAAAAAGGTAAAAAGTCCCCCTCTTGAAATTGAACAGTAAGTGAAAAGTATGGGCTGTCTCGTAGAACAGCAGAGTTGGTGTAGAGTCTCACTGGGTTTTGGCAGTATTATCCACTCTTTCATACTGGAGTCACTTGTTTTATTGCTCAAATAAAAAGTATCTCTTAATGTAATGTAGCTTTGAAAAACTTGAAAATGAGGAGTGGCAGCCATGGATGTGTTAATGGAACATAGGGTAAGCGAGCTTACTGACGTTTCATCTCTACTTCTTTAAAAGTTTATCTCAGACTAAATTACATTCTTAACCCTAAACGTGAACCACAATGCATCAGTGGCTATGTTTAATTTCCCTCTCAGTAAACCTTAGTCCCAAACATTGAGCATTACAGACGACAGTATGTTCAAATAAAGTAATATAATCCATTAGCTGGATACATTACTAATAATATAACCTCCTCAACTCTCAGCTTCCTACAATGACATCATAACATCTTCACCCAGGCAGTTTCAGAATGAACTGAAATAAACCCCTTAGAACTTTTGAATTGGCTTCACTGATAAGACAAAAAAAGGGACATTTAGTTTATATAAATGACATTTCAATTAATGACTAGTGAATGCTCTGTGTATTCTGTAATACAGAATTTTCAAAAGACCAAAATTTTGCAGTCCAAAATAATATGGACTCCAGAGACATTGCCTACCAATTATCGGCCAGTAAATTGCTGGGCATGATGTTCGTGCTCCCATCTAGAATGATGCCAGAAACGACACATCTTTAATGAGAGCACTGATGTGCTTGGTGTGGGAGAACATTCTGGCAGCCTCCTCCTGGGGCCTTGGTGTTATTTTACTTGGCTGAAACCTTGCTTTTAAGTAAAAAGTTCTAAATCAAACAGCTTTCTTTTAACTTTGTGAGAACATGGTTCTTTGCAGGATCTAACAGCTTTTACCTGCTTCGT
The DNA here is from genome assembly GCF_010015445.1 of Perca fluviatilis. NCBI lineage: Eukaryota > Metazoa > Chordata > Actinopteri > Perciformes > Percidae > Perca > Perca fluviatilis. The sequence goes on along the minus strand of NC_053112.1, from coordinate 27,957,317 downwards.
GATGTCCATCAATGTCGTTTTATTTTGAGGCTGTACTGTAAAGATAATGCTTCTGCTGCTAAGTAGAAGTCTGTCTGTATTTTTTGTTGTTGCTATAACTGAATATGTAAAAAATGCACATAGCATGGGCGCCTGGGTAGCTCACCTGGTAGAGCGTGCGCCCATATACAGAGGCGTCACCATTCCAACACAGGACGGGCAGAAATAACACTATTAAACACTATTATCCACATGTGTGGCCAATTAGGAAATGAATGGTAAATTAGGAAATCAAAGACAGCACTAGATTCCTTAAACTCTTGAACAAATATCCAGTATACCAAACAAAGCACATATGAGCAAGACTATAGGCTGGCTAAAGTATAGGTGTTGGAGCTGAACTCTACTAGAACTTATCTATACTTTCAGGGTGAGAGAAGAGGAAGACAAGATTGCAACAGGCAAAAAATCATAACCTGACTATTCACACTGTTCCAGTGGAAGGATAGTGGCCACATCTGACTGGTTGATACTTCAGTATTTGATGCTAATTTTACCTGGCTTCCCATTGTCACACGTGGCATGACTGCCTCCACCATAGGAGAACAATTCCATGTAACTGATCGCCCGACCACTGCATTTTAGTTGACCGCAAGAACCTCCACCATCTCCAGTGTCAAACTCCTAAATTATTCTATTACCACAGCATTGTAACTTACAGGCACATTGCTTAAAAACACAAAGACATGCTAAAAACTAAGTAGCACCACTGAAATGTATTATGATCTATCTATGTGAAGGCCTTTGTTCTGGCCCAAGAGAAGGTCACATCTAACAAGGCCATGTTTGCCATGGTGTGAAACAGAGTAATCCCATCAGTGTGCATCAGTCTTATTGTGTTTATCTGCAGGGGTTTCAGCTCTAGAACACTCCACATTGATTGCTGTCCATGAGCAAATCCTGGTGTGTCACAGCAAGTAAACCAGTGTAACATCACCTTTATGGTTGAAGGAAAAACAAATGAGGAAACCCCAAACCATAAATAATCTCACAACTTTGTTTATCGTACTTGGAAAGTATTGCTGCTTCTTTGTGTGTATCATAATAGCTTCCTTGTACTTTAATTTATGTTTCCCCTCAGGCAAAAAGATACCTTGAGGATGACAGTTGTGCTGTACAATAGCCTAATAAAAATGCATGTGATAATGATTTTGAATATATCTTTGTGTGGAATTACTTTGCTATTTATCTATTTCTGGTGCTGTTAGTGCCTTCAGTAAAAGTTAAGCTAACTCATGTAATTACACTTTGATGACATGAAGCAGACATGCAGTGGCTACAGTGCATGTCAGGAGAGGTCATCAATTATTCTTTGACTCAGACAGAAATCATATGCATTCATATTTTAGAGCAAGCAAATGACAGAGCACACCCTAAAACAAAACTCTCTAAAATGTCGTCTAAACAGGAAAAGGCAAAGAAAAAAAGCATTCTTATTATTCTTTCTTGCCATGTCTTGCACTGTTAATTCAAATCCAAATGAGGCTTTTCAACTCTCCAAATTAAACTGCAGTATTTAATAAACAAACTCATCAGCATGCAACCAAAGTGTGTATATGTACCATCCTATTAATTAAATATTTAGTCCCCTCATCTATATGCCTGAGTGCTTTCATCTTAATTGCAATGAACGCGAGCGTGAAGTCAAAGAGAGGAAAAGAAAAGAGTGTGACAGTCATTTTGATTTTCCAAAAATTAACATGTAAAAGTGATCATTTTAAAAACAATTTCGCAAAGGCAACATTAAAGCCGCATCAAGACCTTTATGTCTCTTTCTTTCTCATTATATGAGGAAAACACAGAAAGCAGAGAAAGTAAAATAATCTGACATACAGTATGGACTAAAGAATCCAAACTTTGTACACTACACACTAATAATCATTGGGTTATCGTGTTGGAAATTAAGCTTATTAAACCATAACCACTTTTGGTTTCAGGATTTTGCATGTAGAGTCAGTCACCAAAAAATATGAACACCTGCAAAATATAATAATTTAATTCTACCATTGTTTTAGTTCAACAATATATCATGTAGGGCAGATAAGTATACATTATTGCTCCTTATAGGCTAGCATTTAAAAACATATTGTGCTACAGTATTATACCACATCTTGTGATGTCAACGGTTTGACAGCTGATAAAAACGGACCAGTTGTGCAATCAGTGTTCAAATTTAAAATAATGTATGTATTACCATTTTATTGTTAATACGGCCAAGACCTGTCTAAGGTTAGGGCCGCTAATGACATACATTATGATGCTGAATTGTATTTAATAGGCTAGCACATGTGTCAAACTACATTTGGATATCATTATTGGCCGTAAAAGCAGTGGTAATGGACAAATGCATGCATTTTTGTATTGCCAATATACTGTGACAGAGTGACCTTATAGTTAACGCTTTCCTGCATAACAAATGAATAGTCACACATACATGCATTAAGAAGGTGTCACTGAAATCTATTAAATCTGATTTAAGATTGGACAAGGAAATATGTAAAGCACACAGCCATGCAGTTTCATGCTGAGGCCAATATTCATGTTAGGTATATAAAAACTTCCAGGATCCTGAGGATCAAAGGTGTCTGTTTGAAAAACATCCCCTTTAATACCCGCTGCAAAACCAAATAAACAAAAAGATTACCATAGGACATGGACTGCTATCTGAGTGCTCTGTCAAAAATATGCATTTAGCACCTGCTTAGCTCCAGTGTGGATGTGAATAGATTTTCTGCCTATTTACTGACACACTTTACAACGTTATATGTGAGTAAGCCATCTCCGCATCACATTGGGTTTAACCAGTGTTGTTAGGTTGTACATGGCTGTCAGGGATGAGTTAAAAACACAAACAGCTCTCATTTTAAAAGAAGGCCAGCGGATAATAAAAGTGTCTCCATCACTGTGAAATTTGAAGTCAGGTGGGGCAGCCTATTCATCTTCGCTTTCAGTGATGAATCCCCAGATTTGTGGCAGCAACAGGCATAACCATTATTCTTCCTTCATTCTCCAGTTAACATGATGTATTACTGAGGCAAGGGCTAGTAACTGAGCCCAGTGTGTTTCATTAAGAATGAAACATGGAGTTCTACTTTGTTCTGTGAATTATGGTAAAGATGGAATTTCTGGAATGGAGGAATCGTTGAATCATTGAGTAGGTAATGTAGGGAACATCATGGGCAATGTATAGATGTTTTATTCACAAAAATAGCACTGCATAGCTGCATAGCTAGAGTGGATTAATACAAGGTTTTAATATGCAAGCTCAGGGGTCTCATTTATAAACGTGGCGTACGCACAAAACGGGGGTGAAAATGTGCGTACACCACTTTGCACGCAAAGGTTGTGAATGTGCAGTCCTCCACGCAAACTCTGACCCATGCGTACGCACATTTTGGAGACAATGGTAATTGACGATGCAGATGGTGAGGTAGTGAACTGAAGACTGACCGCAGAAAGTAAATGTGGGAATAACGATTACTCGTAATATTTTTAAGTATTGATGCCTCACGCAAATGTTTTCACTCTATATCATCCACATTACCATGAAGATTAAATCCAGCAGTGTTATTTGTGATTGTAATGAGTGATAATTGTTCCATAAACAAAAAATTCACATTGTCAGCTACGGATCCTACGCACAGTTTTATAAATGAGACCCGTGATCATTAATTCAACTTGTATATCTTGTATACAAAAATGCTTTCTTCCACAGAGCAGTCTCAAACTGATTAGTCCAGACTAGTTCATTACAAATCTATTTATTGTATGTATTAGCCAGGGAAGCTTCTTTTAAAAAAAAAGTAAGATCAAACAGCTGCCATAAACATGCCAAATGTTTAGAATTTCAACCCTCAGTAGGCCCTTCCTATTAAAATGTTCTTTTCAATGCCTGCCTTTGCTATCATGTCTTCATTTATGTTTACCAGTTTTGCTGTTGACTTTAAATTCTTTTTTTTTTCATTCAAAGTTGTAATGGGCTTTGTAATAGTTCAAAATAAGTAAAATTTAGGCAAATAAGCCAATTTCCCGAGGTCTGTTTTTGGATACCTCCTTCAGAATATGTTTGGACATCGCCTCTGCGTGGAACTCTCTCATTAGCCACTTATGATCCGTGTGTTATTCCTACATCGGTTTGTTGAACCCACACTCCCACAGAGGTTCTAGCACTGAGTGTGTTATGCATTACAAACCTCTGAAGAAGAGCTTTTCCCCGATGACAGGGGATGTTGATATGAAATATTATGCATATGTACAATATGCTCCTGTTGTCTCTTGTCAACTGCTGTAAACATGTATTTGTTAATGAAATGTCATTCATGGACTTTGCGGCAAATGTTGTCATTTGGTAGTGAAGTAGCAAATATGAATACCTGTGATTCTAGCTGAATGCCAATAAACAGTCTGAAAGTAATTCCAATCATGGACTGAAAATTAGAAAAAAATCTATCACAAAATCCTATTATATGTCTGATTTATACTTCCCCATACAGACATGATTGGACAGTTTGCTCTGACATATGAAACTTCTGGACCAAGAATAAATACGATTTGTGATACTCTGTTGACTAAACAACATTAATTTTTCTGATTGATAAAGGAAATAGTGCCATACACTGTAACACCGTTGCATAGACAGATGCAGGTAAGATGATACAGTTTGTCTGTATCATCTGTACAGTCTGAAGATGAATAAACAAGTAAAAACAAAGCGGCTTGATATCAAAGACGATGGAAAAAAAACATACAAACTAAGAGGGTTAAATCCAGATTCACTTTCAAAGCACATTATTTTGAGATACTTTATAGAAACTGAGTGGTATTTGACTTGGATGAAAAACACAACTTGAGGTTACTGTAACAGTTATTACTCAAGGTTGACTGTTGTATGATAAAAAAAATTAAAATAAAATACAATAATTTTTTCCTCCAGTGTTGTGATGTTTTTCCCACTTGGGAAGGTAACCAAAAAACAAAAATCACACTCTGTTTGCGACTTCCCCAGTGACAGCTTTAGGATAAAGTCTTAAAATAAGTTTAAAGACAAAATGTTTCATGAAGGAAACTTTGGGCTTGGGGAGAAGACAATTTAGCAATAGTCAATATTCCATTACAGTAAAATGAAATAACCACCAATGCAAATCACACTGAAAAAAAATAAATAAATAATAATATATATATAAGCATTATATATAGTGATTAAATTAAAATCAGAAAGATCAATTTATATTAACAGGCTTTCACAGGCTGATCAAATTGTTGTTGGTAGTTATTTTCCACTTCTTTCCATCACATTGCAGTGCTAAGATAACTGCTACACAGTTATGCAAATGACTGTAAGGATTTATGTACCTAAGCACCAAACTTGACGTGACGTAAACAATGTTTACCTCAGGGCCACACAAAGGGGTACCAACTGTCTCACTTTAATAACTTAATTTGTCAGAAATGATTCTCAAATTCACAGTATTTATTCTTTGTCAATGTTTAAAACAAAACAGCTACTGCTGAATGGTCAATTACTTCCAAGTCAAATAAATACTGGACTTAACATAAATAAAATAAGAAAAAGGCTGGAAAAGGATGCCAGTGTTTCTGTTTCTGCTGTATGTGTAATGGCATTTTTCCGGTACATTGTACCTGCTTGACTCATCTCTACTCGCTTTTTTTGGTTTTCCATTATAAAAAAAACTGCCAACAGGTACTTTTTTTAGTATCACCTCCGTCGAGGTTCCAAGCGAGGCGATACCAAAAGGTGACATGAAAACCTGCAGACCACTGATTGGTCGGAGAGAATTGTCACTAATCACTGTGTCATCATTGCTAGCGACAGACGGGGGTGTCCTGAACAAATCTGCCCCATTTTTAAATAGTTTAGCCAGCAGTGGGTTTTTTTTGCTGCCTCCAGCTTTTTAAAAAAAAATAAAAATAAAAAAACACACACACCTTTGACGTTCTGTGTGTGTGTCGCGTTAGGTCACGGCAGTTTCCTGCGGCGTCGCTATGACGACCAGCCACGCTCGCCTCACGCATGAGGCGGTACTAAATCTTCAATGGAAAAAGGAGGACGGGGCACCGCGGCCGAGGCGAGTCGAGCTGAGATGGTAATAGCAGTGGGTCGGCGCCATTATTAAGGGTTAGTTAAGTAGGTACGCCCCATGCATGCACAACATGGTAACTTTTTTATGTTTAAAGGTTTTTAAGTGCATCATCATCATAATACAGTACTCGGGAATAGTTAGAGACATACTAGTTGGAGACCATATTCAATTCAATTCAATTTTATTTATAGTATCAAATCATAACACGAGTAATCTCAAGACACTTTGCAGATAGAGTAGGTCTAGACCACACATCATATTTTGTGTATTTTGGCAAATATCTCTCTATGTCTCTATTCTCTCTCTATTTATTTCCAAACCTTTGTCTTTATTCTCTATTGGATAACGTAAGCTAAGGCACTAAGATTTTCATGGACTACTTTATCCTGCAAGGCTTTGGGTATAGAGTCCTTTTCAGTATTTTTAATTGATATCCGGAAATTACAGTACCATATAAATATGTAACATATTAACATGTCTAGCTATCTAAAATGGCAACAAGGAAGAATCTCCCAGGAAGGAGAGATATAAAAGGGGATATTAAGGATTTTATTCGGCAGCCTGCTTCAAGGTTTTTTTATTGCAGAATGTTCTAAAAAAACCATGTCAGGAAAAAGAAGTAGGAGCAAGCTTGACCTTTAACATTCATCAATCACAGTGTGTAAGCTTCCGACTCACCTTCCTTACAATTTGATCCACTCTCTTTGTCTGTCTTATAACTAGGTGCAGAAAGCTCACAAATAACTTGCAAGATTCCACCTTTTTTTAAACTCAACTTAAAAGAGAATTTCACAATTGAAATGTCCTGAAGACCTAGGTTGGTGAGAAGCAATACAGTTTTGTAAGCTTTAAGTCCATCCTCTCTGTCACAGGTCCCTGAAGCATGTATGAATTTGGAGTGTCTTAAACAAGGTTCCGGTTAGTGGGGGACCTTAACAGCTGTTTATAATTTTACACTAAGAGATGTGACACTTATTTTTAATTACAGATGACTTCCAGAGGAAATCATGTGCTGCAGAAAATGCTCCCTTGAAAGCCTTGTAAATAAATAAAGGCAAGTTCTCTAATTAAACAAGAAATGTCTCTCATGCAAAAGGCATGATACCTTTCTTTATCCATGAGCCTTTTAGGGGAATGTGCCTCGAAGATAAAAGTATTTTATAAAAATGTGTTTTGAAAACTGTGAAAACACATTAATAAATGCCCACTTAAAGTGCAACAAAAAGTCAGCATCACCCTTGGGTCGTTTGCAAAGCACTTGGCTTTTGAGTTTAATTATAGATTGGGCAAAAAGGTGGTCACAGCCAGAATCTGAAAAAAAAAAACGACATTCTCATTGAAAATACCCACTATGCATTACAGTGTCTACTCAGCCCACCTACACTTCCTCTTTTGCATATCAGTTCATTAAAAAGAAAAGAAAAGGTAAAAATTATGCATGCATTAAGGCTGCAAAGCATAACTGGCAGTACAAATGTTCTATAACTCTATAACTTTTGAGTCATTGCAATAAAAGACAGAAAGATGGGAATAGACAGATGGGTAATACATGAATACTAGGGTTGGGTATCGTTTGGTTTTTTTCCGATACCGGTGCTAAAACGATACTTTTAAAACGGTGCCTGAACCGAAATATATATAATATATTTATAATGTATATAATATAAAATATAAAAAAGGAGCACAAAACGACAATAGGCGACATTAAAGAACGGCTTCTTTATTGCTAAGGCCATATGGTCAAAATTAAATGATTGATTAATAATGTAATAACAATAACTTACAATGACTTATTTCACCAGTAAATTGCTGGTAAACGACAAAAACAAGCACCAGATGGGAAAAGGGTATTTTACAATAACGTTGAATGCACCATTAGGATGGCCAGTTTCAAGTAAACGCACCATCTGTGTTGTTTTTCTGACAACGGCAGCTGCAGACTGTTAGGTCCCGGTGTTGGAATCCTCTACAGGGAAATGCAGTCATACTTTACACCGCTTAACGTAAACTGTCAGCATTTTAACCATTGTGTTTAATCCAGGTACTAGCTAACGGTAATGTAGCATCCCATGCAGCAATGCTTCTGAAAAAAAACAACTAGTCAGGCACCAAAATTTTCGTTCTATTCGGTCTCGTTACTACCGTTTACGTCGGAACCGGTGCCCTATTGGCACCGCGTTTTGGTACCCAACCCTAATGAATACTGAACCCAGTTTTGTACAGTGGAAAATTATCTCATTCATAAAATGTAGATTTGACCCAAAAAAATTACCTTTAATGGGATTGATCAATAATTTCTAGAGGTGTTTGTAAAGTCATGACTACTTTCACATTGTGCAAAGTAAAAGACATAAAATTAAATAATCTAATACTACTTTCTACACTACTTCTACTATTTTGTTTGGCAGCTTAAATAGTCTCATTGTGTTCAGATGTAACACAAGGTGAATACAGCATATAGAGTCGATGGAAAGACACAATGAGGGGTCAGGTTTCAACTTGAGTGAAACGTTTGTGTTTATCCCGAGTCTTTATGAATTTACTTCATAAACATATAGAGATGAGAGGGAAAAGGAGAGAGAGTGGGGGGAAAAGATCTGAGTTGCCACAGAAACACTCTCACACGCATAGTGTGCCCATGGCTAGCTAGCTTACAGCTAACGTGAGAAAAGTTTGTACATTAGCTGTTTGGCACAAATCCTCACAGACTGCAGCAAACAGTCCAGGGGCGGAAATCAACTCAGCTTTCAGTCTGAACAAACCTTTACAGTATTTAAATCTGATCTGAAATCGGAGTTTTGCTTTATTTGACATTACACTGTGAATAGCTTAAAAAGCATAAATGTTTGACAAATATCTGATATTGTACTTTTACATCAATACATATCTCAACTTTCTTGTAAACATTCACATTCTACCACTAAATACATGACAGTAGGCTATAAATTTACTGCATTTACATAATGTAAAGGTGTGTCTGTATTTCCCAATCTTTTCCTTTTCCACTGTCTATTCACAAAAACAATATCGTAACAGGTGGACCGCCTCCGGTTGGAAATCAATTAAAGTCCTTTCTACCCCTTAAGATAAAGCAAATGCAGTAATAACTAAAAGCGCACGCGGAGAGCACAGAGCTCTGCCAAAGCATGCCATATCTCACAATGTTAATGCAGGCTCAGTCGGGAACTAATCTTTCCGATTATTCCAACACCACATGAATGCAACAGAAACGTTAGCTAAATAATGTTGATTAAGCACCCACTCTCCTTTTTTGTACCCTGAAATTCCCTATTTTTATACGCTTTTTTTATAACCAACAAGAGCAGGGGGATCTGCCCTGTGATTCTGATCCCCTCTAAAATGTAATGGGTTTTTCCTTGGCCCATGATACACCCTTTCACCAAGTTTCATCAAAAACAGGCCAGTAGTTTTTAGCAGTAATCCTGCTGACAGAAAAACAAACAAACCGAGCCAAAACATAACTTCCTTGCCGGAAGAAACAATAATGATAACATAAAAAGTCTGAACTGCTTATAAATTAAGGCTTGTGAGCAACTGTCAATTGCCAGTACTCTCTTTGTCCTCACAACAAGACGTGACAATATACATTGACTGCAGAGAAATAGATAAGACAGGCAGATAGATAAAGTAGATGGATAAGATGCTAGATAGAGAGATGATTTGTCCATTGTTTATAATACAAAACACAGTGTGCTGTATGGTACAATGGCATCTAGTTCACTGCGCAGCTTGTGTGAAACTCTGAAAGGCTCGTAATTGAAATTTATATTGTTCTTCTTTTTTATGTTATTGCAACTATTACAGACATTTGATAGAAGACAAATCTCTGGGCATCGTAGAGATTGTGGAAAAGGTTGTGGTGTGAAGAAGAGTGTTCTCATTTTTGTTTCATGGCTTTGCTTTCGTGCTGACTCATGCCAAATTTACAGTGAAGGCTTTTTTTAAGAGATGAATTACGGGAGAAGGTTGTTGAGGTAGCTCTTGCGAATTAAGGTGCAGACCTTGAGCACGACTCATAGCTGACTTGGTCACTGAGTTGTACAGTATTTGCACCTTCAGTACTTTCTCTCTGGGTGGTCATCAATGTCTGGATCTGCATTCATTCATAATTCATTTATCCATTCACTTTTTTTGTTACAATAATTCAGTCTCATAATTTGTTTTCATATCCTTTGTGGATGTGGAGGCAAACATTTTGCATAAACCAGCTATTCTGGGTTACATACAATCTATTGAAGGTACAAGGACTGCATTGAATAGGCTTGCATTTTGCATACTAAACCAATTTAGACTGAACTGACATTGCAAAGAGAGGGCTCTGGCTGAATGGCCAGCCTGCTCAGATGGGCCACAAGAGACCATGAGGACTCCATTCAGTTATTCTAATCCATTATATATGCAATGCAAATCAACAACACAAAGACCATTGTTTAATCCGTTATTTTTCTCTTTTTTTTTATAATGCACAAGTTCAGCAGGAGAGTGACTGGCTGTCATTGGGCAAAAAAGGTCAGCAATTCTAAATAACAAAAAGTGATTTAATTAGAACCTGGCTCAAAGCAATAAGCACCTTTGAATTTGTTATCATGGCATAATGTTTATTAATGTGTTTATTCCCCAGCTCAAACAGCACACCCTGCACACTGATCATTATATCAAACAGAGACAGACAGCTGGAAACCACTTCAGACCTTATTCCTCTTCTACAGCACAGACTAGTGGAGAGGAGGTGTTAGTTATGCCCACAAATGTAAATGCAGATATCGTAGATTAAAGCACACACAATGTGTAACTAAATAATCTACTATTTAACCGCACAGAAATAAAGGCAACCTAATAACACTAATACCAATTCAAAGATAAACTGACCTAATACTTACTTTGTTAACACACATACATATTGTAGAAGATTAAGTTCTGCAGTGTTAAATGCATGTATCCATATTAATTAATTCTTTGGATGATTTGATGTTCAAGTCTTTTTTGAATGGTGCAGTGTTCCATCACACTTGCCCAGAGAGTGACGCTAAATCAGGCATTCTGCCAGTGTTAGCACTGAACCAGATGACTGACTCCAATCTAATGGTAGCATCGCTTTCAAAACAAACTCAATATATACCACCCCTCTGGGACCCCCTTGGTACAAAAAAGAAATAGCTGCCTAAAATCTACAGGGATACCATTCAGGGCCCCCTTTCGATTTAATCTATAGTCTGAGGCTGTATATTTCTTTACTTTAGACTTGGCCCCAGCAATGGAGATTGATATTCACTGAATATAATAGAGGCAGGATAAGCTTTCAAAATCCCTGTAAGGATTGTGATGGAGTGTCTAAACAATACGTAACCAAATGGGATTCATGACAGTCTCACAACTTTGACTCACCAATTCACAGCATTGACTCTGAAATGATCTTTCATGAGAATAATATCCGATGACTCCCAGTATGTATTAGGTGTATGAGAGAAGACATTAACTGTCAACACACTGACTATAATTCATCTGTCTCAGGTGGTCCAAACTGCCTGTCTTCTAATGCTTATGTTTAACAGAAAAGTAATTCAACAACACTTGCCTATTCTGTGCATCTTTTTAGACTGTGTCTGGATGAAGAAAGTTTTATATCAATTTTATATGCAAAATGTAACTATGTACAGCAATACAATGTATTCATTAGGCATTATGCATATGTAGGCAAAATGTAACTGTACTGCTATTAACATAATCACAATTCTTTCAGAGAATACCCTGATGTTTAAACTGCAACTTTTAAAAGACATAAATGTGTTTGCTAATGAGCCTAATTCAAATGATCGTCCTGGTTTTATAACACTAACAGATACTAGTATAACATACTTCTGAGAAAGATGGTCTATTACTAATGCACACGCCTCATCTCACATTTTGCAATTACTTAAATTTGAAATATGAATAACTATCACTCCCTAACCATGTAGTAATACGAAATAGTAATAACTCAGCATCAGTACTGTTGACTTATGCGACTATGTCTATGACTACCGGTATGTGTCTACTGCAAAAACACAGTATTGGATTGCTGCAATGTACTTTTTTGTATGTACCTGTACATACCTCTGGGTGTCAACACAGGATTTAATAGGAAACATTAAATGAGCCACTGGGAAACATTAAAGTGGACCCAATAACATGTTTTATGTACAGTACATCAGTGAATTTGTTTTCTACCATAGGCCTGTGTGTTTTTTTTCTGTGTAAATCATAATACAAAGCTGTATTTTATATCTAAACCCAATAGTGTGCCTCCTTTGTCAAACCTTAATTACATCATCATGCAGCACCAAGCATGACTTCTGCTGTTGCTCTTATAATCCATGGCTATGAATAAATCTGATTTGTACATAGTAGTGCAGGCCAGTTGATTCCTTTGTTTACAGCTGCTGGCACAAGTAACATGCCAGCTCCAGATCACAGTCCCTGTAAACTTCCACAAAGGAGTCAAGTTCCACTTGGACTGCAAAACCATAACATCTGCCTGTGTAAGACAGTCACTATTTATGGGTGTCTTTAAAGTTAACCATCCTCATGTCTGTTTACAGCTTAAAGTGAAGGACTGTTAGAATTAGGGAGGAAATTTCTATGTAGTTTACACGTATCTTAAGTGGAAGAGGAAATTACTGCAAGTAGCATTAACAAAAGAAACATTTTCCAAATGCTAAATAGCACTGGACTGGAGTAAAGTGTAACGCATTGTAATGAGATATGTGTTAACATTTCTCACAATGAAGTGGTGCCATCATTGTTTCAATACATTTTCACCTTCCAACAAAACATCATTAATATTTCCCTGGTGGTGTCAAGATGATTGATGGGGCACATGTTCATGTTTTGTCTCTCTTTATTTTGTATTTTGTGTGAAGCTGAATAAAGAATATCAAAAGAAAACCCTTTGCATCTCCTAGGATTGCCGAAAGATGATGAGCGCAGCTTTGAGGCTGAGCCCTCAAGCTCTCTTAAAAAAATGGGGGTTGGACTCTTGAAGATATGGGGCTTTTAAATTCAGAGGCTACTACATTTCTCAATTTACCCTAGACAATTTTTTTTAAACAAAATTTCTCAAGAAAATAACCAAAATGCTGCCTGCTGCAGGAATCCAACAGCATTTGGGTCAAATTAGTCAAGTCCCCCATGTGCAGAAATGTTATGTGATTACAGCATCTTTCAAATTATTCTGAAGGTAGAAGTTTCTGGAGAAAATGAGACAATCCCAGTGAATATTGGTGCAGCGTACGAGTTGCCTCCAGCCCGTGGAATTGTAGAAGCTGTGTAATCTACTTGGCATACATTTTTTTGTTTAATGCTTCGAGTGTCTGGTCATAATGATGGTTCACAAACATCACACAGTGACTGGGCATGCTTCTGAAAAAATAAGCAATCAGGAATGTCGAAACAATAGTTACCACCCACTAGCTCCGTTTTCTGTTCATCTTTTTACTCATGCATGACACAATAACATTTTTCTAAATAAGAAATAAATGGATAAATTAATCATAGATTGGCACAATGCCTCTATAGACAAAGATATGGATGGATGGATGGATGGATGAACAGGTGAATAACTGTAAAAGACACTTACCTGTTAAGGAGATTACAGAGTTCACGTCAAACAGCACATGGGGGAAAAGAGGAAACAGAACAAAAGAATTAGAAATTTTGCATGGCTGGGTTGGCTCAGTGGGTAGAGCAGGCGCACATACACTGAGAGGTTTATGTCTCGACGCAGAGGTCCAGTGTTTGAATCTGACCTGTGATGATTTCCTGCATGTCATCCCCCTCTTTCTCACCTAGCTGTCCTGTCAAAAATTAAAGGTGGAAAAGCCCAAAAAATAATCTTTAAAAAAAATTCTAATTTTCTCAGCACTGACAGTCACAAACATCCCAAAGGTAAGATGTCAAAGTCATGATTGCAACCAGCAATCCCAAAACAAGTGGACAGTGTGGGAAATGTCCTGTTTACCTTTGGTGAGTGATTTTTTAAATTACCAGCATACAATCCTCTTACTTATTATAACCCAGCATTATATTAAGCATTACCAAACTTTGAATTGCCTAACCTCAACAGTCTACCTTAAGTGAAGTTGCTTTAATTACTTCAACAGATAATGCAAGCTGATATCCAAGACCGTTATCCATGCAGATCACAGCATTTCTGGTTAAAAGGATATGCACGGAATATACAGTATGGAGCCTGATTCCATTAATCGCATAACATTAATCAAGGAATCACTATTTTTAGGAAGATCGCATGAATGAAAATGTTCTTCCTTATTAGACACAAGAGGACTTCATTTTTCAATAACAAGAAGACCTTAAGTATGAGTGACTTTCTTGACTGTCTTACGTTACAAAATTCTAATGATGTTTTGGCAATTTTGGCAACATGGCAAATATATATATAGTATATATTTAGTGATGTTGTTACCAGTACACTATGAAATAATTGTGTTGATTTATTTACGGTCTTGTAATCCTTCTCCTAAATTACTGTATATCTACTCTACGGTACATTACTGTGCTTAACAGCATACAAAGCAATGGCACAATTTGAAATTAAATGGCACAAAATTATAGCATTAACATTCCTTTAAAGATCAAAGCCTGATATGCCCACAAATGCAAGAACAAGATGTCTTCAACGGCATTATATCATGACTCACACTTGAATGACAATAAATGAGAATACATATAAAGGTAGAGCACTGCTGTGAAAGCAGGGTACAGCGTCCTACAGCGTTACTGCGATAATAATAATTACATGATATGTTGTCGAGGATGAAAAGGGGAGGGGGGGCATTAATCTCAGCAAAGAAAAACAATGTCTGCCCTTGTTCCATGTGTCTCAGCCTCTCTAGCTCACAGTCTGGGGATGAATCAATAGACACATGTGTTTCCTTTATTTCAGTGTTATTCGTGATTGCTGTTGACAGGTCTTCACATCTTTACGTGAAGTGAACAGGAGGGAATAAAAATGTCCTCCACTGTTTACAAAATAGAAGGGTATCACTTGGTGGTTGCAGACAACTCCCGCCACTGAAATCCCAAAAACTTGCATTTCTCACAGCTCTCATTACAAAACCCAATGAATTACAACTTTAAAGCTGGGAGCCTATCTTGTTCTATGCTCCATTATTGCAATTATATAGTAAAAAGGCCAAAATGCACAGATATCTTTAGAGCAGAGGGTAACAATATCATTATGCCTAACATTTAACGGCTGACAAGAGACAGGGCTGGACTGGGACAAAAAATTGGCCCTGGCATTTTTGGCCCAGGCGGCCCACACCCACCGTGATTGGTCAGATACATTCCCTGCAGACAGTCCTCTTAAAATATGCGTGCATTCTATGATATGAGTTGCCTAGTGTTTTCTGTTCAAGGGATCGTTTTGGATCCTTCAAGAGGGGTCTAAAGACTTCTGTTGAACTTACACTTAAATAATTAATTAATTCTTAGAGTTATGATTTGTATATTTATGGTATTTTTATTATTTTTTATTATTGATATTTTATATTGTATTGCCATTATTGTTATTATTACTATTTTGCTTAATATTGGCTTAGCAACTTTTTACAGAAACTGTTTACTGTTAATTTGAACTATTGTAAGATCATATTTTGTCTGCTAAATACTATAAGGGTGAGGCTATTTGCACCCCTGGTACAATTAGCAGTGTATGCTATTCGTACCCTGGTGCAATTAGAAATGAATGCTATTCGTACCCCGCCGGTGCACACAGCAATGTGTTCTATTAATACCCCGTCTGGTACAAATATCAATGTATGTTATTTGCACCCCTGTGCATTTACAGTACCTTGGCATATAGTTACACACAGTTATCAATACTACTCACGTATTACACCTTTTTGGAATATTATATACAGTGCCTTGCGAAAGTATTCGGCCCCTTGAACGTTTCGACCTTTTGCATTTATACAGAGACTTGATTACACACAGCTGGATTCTATTTATCATCATTAGTCATTTAGGTCAACATTGGATCATTCAGAGATCCTCACTGAACTTCTGGAGAGAGTTTGCTGCACTGAAAGTAAAGGGGCTGAATAATTTTGCACGCCCACTTTTTCAGTTTTTTATTTGTTAAAAAAGTTTAAATAGCCAATGAATTTCGTTCCACTTCATAATTGGGACCCACTTGTTGTTGATTCTTCACAAAAAATTACAGTTTTATATCTTTATGTTTGAGGCCTGAAATGTGGCAAAAGGTCGAAACGTTCAAGGGGGCCGAATACTTTCGCAAGGCACTGTATATATATATAGCTATGTGCCCTTGCAAATACCATTAGCTGATGATGATGGGTCAAGTCATTGCATTTTTTAAAGAAAGCACCAACTTGTCCAATTGACTACTTTGATATTCATTACATTTTTAACTGTTTAGTGGTTCAAAGTGGAAGAATGACATCATTCTCCCATCTCCTTCAAGATCTATTAAACAACGCACATCATAACTTTGATTTATTGTTTTAGCTGTATCCATATTTCATGATAAATCACTTTTTGAAGGTGTCTCTGGAGAGCCCTTGGTTAGGATGTCAGATGCTGTATGGACAGGGACTATAATAGAAAGGATGCAATTTATGGATGCACGCCCTGTAGACGAACAACCCATGGCACAGCCTCGTGACTGTGTGTATTATTTTAGAACCATACCTATGTGTGATGTTAAGAGAAAAACAAGCAGCTAGATGTTTGTCCAAGGGGATGTCGATTGGTCAGAGGTGAGAAGAGGGCAAGCAGAGCACTATTATTTACTCCTGGCTGTTTAGCCGTGACAGAGTGATTCAAGCGGAGGGGTTAATAACTTGGTGTGACCTCCGATCAACACTGACAAGCCACTCTCAGTCCCTCTGACTTCACCGTTCTACACTTAACTGTCCTTTCAAAAAGAAAAAAAAAAAACAGTGATTAGATCATGACTTGGAAATTCAAGTGGTTTTCTCATAAACATGTTTTGAATAATTTGAGGCACTATAAACATCCATTGTAGACATCAAATAATCCTTAATTGAAAGACAAAGTAGCAGTGGCTCTGACACTACAAATAGTTATTTCTAGGTTGAATAATAGAGACTCGAATATAATACTGGCGCGTTATAGGGCTTGTAAATCACATTTAGAAACAAGAGGTTTGAGTACCGTCATCCAATGTCTGTTTGCGGCTGCCGCTATGAAATAAAGTGTCAGCCCAAAAGGATTCTTAAGAAATGATTTCTGTCGTCCCAAAACGACTGCTTCAAACAACTTGACAGGAGAGTATATGAGTACGTGACTGAAAAACAGAATAGAGGCATGTCTATTATCAGAGCCGTCATTCAGCTGACAACTTCAGAAGTCGTCAAGCAGGTGGATCCACTTAATCTGCTGTACTGCTCTTTTTTATTCTAATTTTGATTCACTTATTTTTAATACATACTGTGTGTGTATATATCAGTCCTTCCAGAAAAAAACAAAAAATTTTTTTAACTTTCTGCTAAGATATATGTGAGTTTTTTGCAACGAAAATGCGGGGATTATGAAATCATGCAAGCACCGCATATTTTGCGCGGAAATCGGCAATTTATGCGGCATATTTGAAAAAATGCGGCCCCCGCATGAATATGTGGACTTTGGTTGATTATGCATTGAATTATGCGATACTTACATTGTTTTGTTCTGTTTAACCTCTTATTTTAGAGAATGTGTGACATGCACCTACAACACCAAAACAAATTCCTTGTATGTGTAAAACACTTACTTTTCTGATTCTGATTCTAATACTGATTTCATTTGAGGCTCACAGTGTGATTGTCATTCTTTTTTGGTAATCATCTTTTTGCTGATTACCGACTACATCTTAAAATATTACAAAGTGTAAAACAACAAACAATTCAGTTTTTCCCATGCATGCCAATGCTCCATTAAAGCATTAATCCTTTAAAATATCATTTTTGCCTTGTATGTCATACAGATACTCATCCAGCTGTTTCTTTGTTGCCTGTTCTTTACAAAAAAGGAACACACTCACTTACTTCCTGACACTTTTTTAATCGCACTAATCTCCACCATGAGTTTCTGACCGCACCCCACTGCTTTTTATTTTGTTAAAGTGATGTATGCACTTTCATGAAATAAATCTCAAGTATAGACTTAGGCATACGCAATTTAATAAATATACCATCTTTTTTATTGTATTGGAAATTACCTGCATCTAATTCCAAACAGTCTTTAATTTTTAACAGTCTTTGATCGTTTAATCTTGAACTCTGATAAGAATCCTGCAGCAGAAAATACACAGCCTGTCTTACAACCGATGCTTTCACTGTCTCCATTATCTCAACAAGTAGACAGCAGAGTAATGTTAAGTGCCACAGCTGGGTGAATGTTTATGTAGATCTGATGGCACAGTGCAATTTAGTTTTGTTTTAACATGCAACTTAACTTGCAAGTGCATGTCTACTTTACTACTGCACATTGCCTCAAAAGCAGTTGCACAACTCTAGAAGAAAAATAATTACTTTAAAAAATAGCAGTAGCACACAAACTGAAGAATGATGAAAGTAAACCCCTTTTATTTGTGGTGAGTTGGTCTGTCTTACTTTTATTTCTTCAACTAGTACAAATCAAAATACAATTCTTCTTGTGATTGGGGAAGTCTGTACTGGGCTTGATGGGTCATTCTCCCCAATAATATTATCCAGAAGTGATTGTATGCATGAGTGTCAGTGTCAGTTGATTAAATCTTTATGACCGTCACACTGCGGCATGATTGGTTTTAGCGTGCTGTCTCTAACTTGTGGGATGTGCTGTGTGTTTCCAAAGCATTGTATTATGCATACCTCATCACTACATTACATTAGCACATGACATTAGCTTTATATATATATATATATACACACACAGTATATAATATATTTTTTGTACTTTTAATGGTAAAGTTTTCTATTGCTACAGAGTCTGCGTAGGATGAATCATTTTCTTTGAAAACACAATCAAACATAAATTCAACACACAAAGAGACTGCGTGCTTTTGGATGCATATTTCTGGTGCTGAATCTTGCCCCATGCCTTTCTGAACCTCCAGCAAAAAAAAGCTATCTGTGTCACCACTGTCACTGGCACAGCTGTTAAAAGGCCTTACATGAGCATACTGTGTATGAACAAAAGTGACTTTAGTTCAGTTCAGTTCAATTTTATTTATATAGCACGTTTAAAAACAACCATAGTTGACCAAAGTGCTTAACAAGCTCATAAAACCCAAAATGATAATATACACAAACAATAAACAATACACAATACAAAATAACCAACAGTAGAAAAAGGTCAAGGTATCAAAGCTCAACTTGAGTTGAAACCCAACGAATAGCAGTGGTTCTTAAGCAAGGACTTCAATTCTTCAACGGTCCGAGATGGACACAATGTCATTGCCATTCATACATGATGTAGCATTTTGTACTTGCAGCTGTGCCTTCATAGGTTTAGATTTCAGCCAAGTTAGCTCGTACCTGCACAGCATTAGCTGCTATAATTATGTTTTGCATATTGTTGTTAGTTGTTTTAAACCATAGTATATTGGTATACTATTAAATGTCACTGATGATGTGGCACCTTACTATTGATAACCTACTGGTGCTAATGACACTGCACTTTACAATTTTATAATGTAGAGATATTTGGTGTGTGTGTGTGTGTGTGTGTGGGGGTAGTAGTCCTGTTGTTGTCTGTCTGTCTGTCTGTCTGTCTATCTGATGAACTGTATGGTGCGAGATGAATTTCCGAAGGGATCAATACATGTCTATCTATCATATCAAGCTTTGCATCTCAGTGAATCTTAGAGAAAACACCTTGCCAGTATGCCGTGCCAATTTACCTCCTTTAAACTAGAGGCCAAAGTGCTGTGACCAAACCACCAAGCTGGTAAAAAGTACTATTAAGTAAACACCACAATCATGAGAAACATTGAACCAATTGATAGTTAAAAAAACTGAAACTTTGGGAAGCAGGTTAATTTCCCACTGTGTATAATAGTTGAACAGTTGACAGACAGACAGAGCCTGTGGAAGTTTTATCTCCTGCCAGTTGATGTGAAAGAGCCTGCAATTCTATTTGCTCACATGCATGCACCAGTAATCACAACACGATTGATTTATTATTTAGCATTTCTCCAAATCTGCGCTCTGTATATATCACTACTTTTGTCAACTTGACTTGACAATCTTAGCAAATTCCCTTGGATGTACACGGAGCCAAGAGGGAAGATGTTCAGTTGTCATTTGTGTTTACTAATCTCTACCAGAGAAGCTCTCCATAACCATCTGATGGGCAAATGCAAGAGAGCTAAAAATATAAAACGTTCCCAATTGTTTAGATGTGTTTATTTTTAAGCTGCTACAGAGCATCACTCATCTCCTTTAATAGATGAAAAAATATTTTTTTCTAAATGCCCAGGGGAAGCCTCCACATCCTGCATTAACTAGTGTCGTTCTTATTGATAGAATATTGTTTAACTAAGCATGCTTTCCACAATTAAGAGGGTGAGACTTATTCATTCCACCCTACAGCGAACAAGCACAATCTTAATTTAGGAAATAACAAAAATGCTTCACTTCACAATTGCTTGCATTTGATGCCTCATATTGCTAATGAAGCTAGCACTGTAATTAATAAGATAAGCAAAAGAGAGTTTTGATGAGGCTTGCATGCGTGTCTGAGGGCAACATGTGGGCACAGAAGGCTACAGCCTTGAGGTGAGTAATCACCCACAGGGAGATTCTATGAGATGGCCTTAACACTATTAATTAGATATCTTCTCTCACTGCACTAACCCCAAGGTAGGTCACAAGAACCGAAGCTTCTCCCTGACCCTGTCCTGTCCCTCTCCCGCTGCCCTTTGCTTCACCCTCTCTCTCTTCATGTCTTGCACCTCTGGCCTCCTATCTCTCCCACTCGCTCACTCCTTTCTCTCTCTGCCTGTTTACCCATTGCACTTGTATGGCGGAAGGCTCTTTGGTTTGCCCAAAGCTCTGGTCTATTCTCAGTGACAAGTCCTACTGCAAAATAGAGCAGTGGCTCCAGGCTCATGCACAAAATAAAAAATAAAATTTTTATTTAGGATAAAATAATGAACTCTAGTCTGATCATATCAACATTCTATGAATGACACTTGTGAACATTTTATCATAGATATTCAACACAAACTATACAAATGGAACAATAAAACCACAGTCTGAAATAGTTAAAAGTGATATATTTATGGCAATAGCTCTCATATGATTCCACTCCACTCGGCCTCTTTCTGTTGTTTCTATTGTTGTTTTATTCTTTATTTTTATTTTTTTGCTGCTTTTAAATGTCTTATGTATCCCTGTACGGTGTCCTTGAGTGCCGAGAAAGGCGCCTTTAAATAAAATGTATTATTTATTATTATAGTAGTAGTTATAAAGTAGTTTTGTGATACTAAAACAATGTACAGTGGTGGACAAAATAAAATATAATGGAAATAAACTACAACAATCCTGCTATAAATGTTTGGTGTGTGTGAAGCTATTGAATTATAGTTATAGTTAAACTGTGTTAGCAACTGTATTTTCTATGAAAACATGTACAGTATATGCAACTTATATGCATTGTTTTCACCTCATCAGGCATAAAGTTCACATTGTACATATATGCAACAAATTAATTGCCACTTTTTTCTAAATGGTTATTCCCACAGTATCTGTCAAATGCAGCTTAAGTGTAAACCAATTTGTAAAGGCCATGTATAGATCACGATTATGGTTATATAATGCAAATATCACAGAGATAACTTTGTACAGGAATACAAATCTGGGCCACCAGTGTTCACCCTCTATACAGCCATTAAACACCTTTTACCTTCACACTATTACTTTTTGCTGTGAATGTTGCACTACTTCCTGAATAATGAATGAAAAACCCAGGACCAGCGCCAACCACTGAGCCACTGTGCCTCCATTAAGCATATCTGAAATGCAGATTAATTTTACACATACCATGTCAATGTAAACCGCAGAGCGAGAAAAAAAGTAATCTTTTGTGAGCTTTCCTTTATATTTCACTAATATGTTTTTCAAGGTAAAATGTTCATATGTAAAATACAGAACTATCATATGTATGTAAATGCAGGGCAGAACAATTTTTCTCCCACTGTATCTGCCTGAGCGGTGGCATGTTCGTATCACTGAAACAGCTTGTTGCATGGATACCGAGAGAGAGGGGAAACAGTATTAAAGTGCTCATATTATGCTCATTTTCAGGTTCATAATTGTATTTAGAGGTTGCACCAGAATAGGTTTATGTGGTTTAATTTTCAGAAAACACCATATATTTGTTGTACTGCACATTGCTGAAGCTGCTCTTTTCACCCTGTGTGCTGAGCTCTCTGTTTTAGCTACAGAGTGAGACATCTCACTTCTGTACCATCTTTGTTGGGAGTCGCACATGCGCAGTAAGTACTGCTAGCTTGTCAGTTGCAGAGCATGAGGGAGTGCCATGCTAGCAGCTAGGCGAGCATTATAACGTGCGTTACAAAGTGACACACGTTCGTCACAGAAGTAAAGGCTGGACTACAATAGAGCGGTATGGAGCACTGTTTGCTCTGGAAGATGGTAAGTCCCTTAAGATTTATTTATTTTGATTAGGACAATGTACATTAATCAACATTTCTGTAAATGCGTCTATGACTACGTTTACATGCAGCCAATAACCTGTTCAAAACCGGAATATTAGCAATAACCCGGTCGCGCACGGCCATGTAAACACCGGCAAAAACCCAAATATGCTCATATTCCGGTTTTTAAAAACCCGAATATGCTACCTGGGTTACCCCTTTTCTAACCCGAAATTTTTGTCATGTAAACACGTATCGGCATATCCCCATCAAAAGGAACATTGATTTGTGTTCTGCGCATGTTCTATTCGCAAGGAATCTTGGTCTTTTGAGTGGAGGAACTTCTTGTATGCGCCAGAAAACATAGTTATAATAATAATTATATACTATAATAATATAGTTATATATATGTCAATGCAGAAAACCTGCGCGCAGTATACCGGAAGTAAACAAGAAGTAGAGGTAAACAGATGGCGCGCGCACGCAGCACCACCCATACTTTTGGAGCGAGGAGGAAACCAATTTCTTTATTAGTGTGGTGAAAACCATGAATATAATGTCTTTTGTTGATGGCAGAAAGTCTACCGAGATAGTGAGATTTATAAGAAGGTGACCGAAAAAATTATTGCGTCTTCAGGTTGTCCGTAGGCTACGTCCAGACGCTAACTGTGCGTCGCCGTTTACGTCGGGATATTGCCATTTGATTACAAATGCCATGTATACAGGAGTAACTCTCTCTGCTCACGCATGTAAACGGGTTATTCCGAATGTTTCAGAAACCCGATTAGTGACCTTAACCCGACCATAACCCAAAAATTGACAGCTTGTAAACATAGTCAATGTTAGCCAGTCAGCTAATTTTCAACACAAACAGCACACAGAAAGGCCTGGAACAACCTGGATTTGAACCCAGAATCTTCTTGCTGTGAGGCAGAAGTGCTAACCACTGAGCCATCGTGGTGCCCTTTGGAATGGACTTTGGGCATTTTCACTTTGTAAACCTATAATGTGCACAAAAAGATATATAACAAAATAAAGGAAAGGGGAAAAGCCAAAAAGCACAATATGAGCACTTTAAGTGAGAAAACTGGATTTATATGCACTGCAAACCAAGAGAGCTCTTTTGGGGATTTGGGGAATTATTGTAAGGTTATTATGACTCTTCTGTAGGTGTACTCACAAGGCTAAAAGTAAACTGTTAAATGGTGCGACGCCTGCAAGCTTTTCAGGCAGTCAACTCGAGCTGCACTGCTGTATACACACGTGACGGGCTTCACTCTCCGTAACATTTACCAAACACAGCATAAATTTGGCGGCCTATTTAAGCGGCAAAATGTCCCCATCTCTGCTTGTCAATGCTGCTGCTGCCCTGCACCCATATTGCTGCCTGCTCTTTAAGCCCCACCACCACCACCCCAGCATCCACCTGCAGGCTCCGACCAGGAGGAAGCTACTTTATCATCACTCTCTAAGATCATGTAAACCCAATCTGCAGGTCGGAGTCTTGCCGTCAAACACTACATTCTGCTGTTATAATAAACATTTCAAACGTGAGTTGTCTGACTGAACTAAGGACTGTGAACAATTGTTCACAGGATTTGAAGACGTTACCTTATTTGCGACTATTATGTGTGTAGTGGCTAGAAAATGGCTGTCAAGTAAGCTACAGCAAGTGCTAAAAAGTCATGTTGAAAACTTGTAAATATACTTGTAAACTAAAAGAGTCAAATTGGATTCACACTGGAAATGAGCATGTTTGCTTTTTAGAAACAGAAAACAACACATTCTAAGACCTTTTTCCTTATCTTTGCATGCTTATGAATATATACTGTTTTCATGGTGTTGCCACAACCCTCAGACCACTGGGTGTGATTAAGTGCTAAATGCATTCCCTTCATCACTCAAGTTAGGTGTTGCCCTCATTATTGTCTAGAAGGCACCTACACACCGGTGTTTATATTTGCTCAGATAATAGAGCTGCTTAATACATTTAACTTAGTGTAGCAAATGAGTCTTTTCTCTCAACGCCCAAACAGTTCTATTTAGGATGCCAGCTAACCCCCAACCAAAAAATAAACAGTTCCCCGCTGGACAAAAAAAACTACACTTAGTGACGCCTATTGCACTTAATAGTCAATCTTTGATTATCTTCTCTTGTCGGCTCCAGGAAATAAATGCCTGTAAGCTTGGTTAAGAAGTGTGGAGAATTGGAGTAATCATCTTCTGTAAAAAAACAGATGACTAAGAAATACAGACTTTTTGTACTTGTTGCCAAGGACTGGCAAGCTAAGAGACACTCTCTGGACGGACACTGGTGAGTGGCCGCCCCATCTTGGTTTGAAAGTGACGTCATCAGTGATTAAAGACAGCGATCACTACAAGCTGATGTAAAAGATAGGAGTAAGGTAATCAAGGTAAATGCCAATATCGGCTCCCATCCGATACTTGCAGGACATCCCTAATTACAACCAAACAAAAAAGACAACATATGCATTGTCAGCTTTGTAACCTTTTTTTTTTTTCTCACTTGGAGCCATGTTAAAAGATCTAACAAAACATAAGTTTTATGCTTATGCTGTGTATAACAAGGGGCAAGAGAACTCTCCTGGGGAAATCAAAGCCTGCTCTACATCCTGCACTGATCTATCTTCACTACACAAGGAAAAATGTACAAAGTGATTATGAATACGGCACACAGAGAATTTTTCAATTTCCTGGAGGTGCAAAATACGGCATTCACACACTGAGAGGCATCAATGTGAAGAAAGGACAACTGACCTTGTTCTTTTTTGGGTATTATCGAATTGAAAAGATATCAAGAAATCTATCTAACAGATGAATTATTTTATTATGACATTCTTTCTATACTGCCCTCTTTTGTGGTCTCTTTTCTTATGTTGATCAATGTTATGTGTATGACTGCAGCATCACTGTTGCACTATGAATTGGCATTTTCAGCTGAGAAGCAAAGTTTATGTTTTGTTTATGTTTTGCCTTTTTTTAGAAGTGGTGAATGTACACCTCACAGCACCTTAATATGATATAGTGTCTGGCTGTTGTTTGCTATTTAGTGTTTGCAAATGGCTTTTTATTGAGTTTCCTCTTAGCAAAATAGACACGGAAAAGCCAGAATTACATAACGCCTTTGTTTCCAACCTTATTCAACACAACAGTTGTGATTTTTTTCCTATCCGCTTAGGCTCCAGGAAAGTGAAGAAAAGTTTGCTTGGTACCCTATATCCAGCAATCATTTTATGTTAGAAGCAGGAAAAACTGAACCGTAGTCCAAGCCGGTAACCCTCCCCCACCCCCGCCCAGAGCGTGTCAACAGCCTGCTGCACCAGCAGTTAATTGTTTGGCTGTTTAGTTTTATTCACAGCTTTTAATATCCAATGCTGTCCAAATTGCTCCAAAATCCAAACCCCAAGTTCATTGGGTACCCAGGAAACCAAGTGTGAAGTAGATTTGATGACAAAGACAGACGCAAATGCATGTACACACACACACACACACACACACACACACACACAAACACACACACACACACACACAATTACAGAGGTGTCTCGCTTCATTAGATAGATTACACGCTATGCAGTCAGGTTTTTAAAAGTAGTTTGTACGATTACAATGTGGACAATGATAAATTATGTTAAATGTGTATGAAAATAATCCAATACATTTTTAAAAGTCTGTTTGGTGTAATGTAATTGTTTTGAAATTTACATTATCCAATCTCATGTACCCAAGTGTTTATGGACAAGCAGTTCAACGCACACATGTATGGTTTTGTAATTCCTTTTTTATTGTGTAGTGAAAATCTCCAAGTCATTTACTGGAAAACTAGAGCATGTTATTGTTCGCCACCAATAAAAACAATTAATATTATTGTTTCCCATATAATTGTACAGGCCTGGCGGGCTGCCAGGCTAACGGGAACTCCCACCAGGCCAGAATTATTATTATTTTTTTTTTTAATTGCCAAAAATAATGCTAAACATCCATTGTTTCCCCTATATTAATTATGCAGCTGTGCACCGCCATGAACAGCTGAATAGGACAACTGTCTGTGGTTAGTTTACGTCTGTAACAGCAGGACAGTTGAGTGTGTTATCTAAAGTGCTAAAGTCAGTTCAACAGGTGAAGTGAAGATAATGTTGTCAGTATTGTTAGCCTACCGTAAACTCACATTGCCAGCCCTATCTCCACAGCGCTGATGGATTCTGTGTTTTTAGCTAAGATGGACCAGAATAAATGCGGTCATGTCAAGTCACGTATTGTAGTGTTTTATGTGAAGTGAGCACTGTACCGGACTCCGTTTAAGAAAAATAGCTTTTTAAATGCTACATTGCTTGTATGAAAATAACGCTTTAAAAGTGACATATTTATGCCGATGTGAAGCGTTGTTCATGTGGATTTCCAAAAGTAAATGATAAATATTTAAAGAAACTTAAGCAATCAGCATTTTTGGTTGATAAGAAAATGTTCTGAGGCAAATAAAGGGGGATAAACATGACAAATAAGGAGAACATTGGATATGATTTCACATTCAATGATCTCTGAACATACTATCGACTGTGTTGAAATTGCAACGGTTTGTGAGAATGTTACTAAATAATGTGACACCCTAAGCAGAAACTGTGTTGATTGATAAAAACTGCAAATTCCTGCAATATTTGTCATTAAGTGTGGATTAAAAAAAATCTTATGGTTGCAAATTTGAAATTTCCTGGAGGGAGTGTTTCAATTTCAACACCAGCCTGGAGAGTTATCTTGTCCTACTTAGGGCCGAGCTCACTGCCGTTCTGAGCTGTGCCTCAGACTGTTTCTTGAGTTTCACTGTGCTGCGAGCTAAGACACTTGTAAGGTTAAACTATCTGACAGCTCCAGTTTCACTGCACACAACACACATCCTCGAGCTGATCTCCACATATTTAGCGGTGTGAATGTTCACATGCTCCATTTATGTTGATCACACATGATTACACTTGGTTACGTGGTGCCTCCATGGTGAAGAACAAAGGGTAGGGGTTAGAGGTTGTTCAGGAAAGTGGGAGAGATGATAAGAAAGATGTAGATGGGCAGAGTGAATATCTAAATAAATGTGTCTTAATAGTCTCCCCGTGTGCTTTGCCTTGGTCTTTGTGTGTGTATGTGTGTGTGTGTGTAGGCAAATGTCAGAATCTGATGCAAAATGTTTAGTATAGCTCCAAATACTGTATAAATACATGCATAACCATGCAAGTAAAAACAAAATCATATGTATATTAATGAAAAATATTAAAAGATATTTAAATAATACAGTTGTGGTCAACAATCAAAGTTGCCTATGCTCTATATTTGTCTATCAATCTCTGAGAGCTTTGTGGTTCAGAAAAATGAGATTGTACCCAAATGATTATGCTGGGCTGAATATCTGCAAACGGTCTCATAATTGTTCAGCAGAGGAAGATGTGATACAGCTGCAAAATAGACACTTGTTGGCCTTTTTTCCCTACTCTCTCAGCTGTCTTATTCCAAGCTGGAGCTGCAGTTGTGGTTTAGTGATTGAGATGAAATTATTTTATTAGTAACTGTGTCTTATTTTATATCAACACATAATCATATTCAAAACAAGGCATTTTATTATTGCGAGCAGTAATTGGTTCAGGAACCCCCTCTAACACCACAAGGCCCTGTATTGTTCTATGTTTACATTAGCAAATTTCGTTTTCTCGTTTTCTCTCTTTGCTATGCTTGTGTGTGTTTGTGTAGGTTTATAAGTCAAAAGACGAGAAAAGAGGAAAAATAATAAGGTGCAGTCACAGGTCAAAATCGACTAAGGGTGGCATTAACACGAACTAAAAGATTAAGACAGGCAGAAGACTCCAGTTCTGGACCCATTTTACAAATCCCCTCATGCAAATTAGGTCATCACCATTTCAGTATTCTCTGAGGATAGGAATGCACTTGAAAAACAGCATCAGGTGGAGAGAAAAAGAAAAAGTAGGACTTGTTACTATGCTTAAAATTAGATAAGGCAAACTGCAGGGGAAGAAAAAAGAATCATAAAAGCTACGTTGGACCTCACACAGTTTTGAAAAACGAATAACACACATCCCCCCACAATTTGCAAAGAGACATTACATTTAATTAAATCTAGACCCAAGGTGAAGCAGTTATGGCTTTACAAAGTGTGCCTATCAGACCCAATCAGGCCAATAAGTGCAAAAACACAGTGCCAAATTGTATCCTGGCTGTTGAGCAGGGGCCTGCAACTTGGTTGGGCCATCTGCCAGCATGGGTCACTGGGAGGCCAACACAGTTTTCTATGTGTAACAGAGGCACATGGCTGTTTTTGAGGGTTTTATACACACACATATATATATATATATATAATGTTTGGTTGACATTTGATTTCCTGCCATTGAAGCTTCAGTCCAAGTCCTGGCCTGTGTAATTGTCCAGAATGGACTTAGTCACTGCAATATTCCTACACTTTAAAGCTATGACAGATGGAGGGAGACAGAACATTACCTCTTTGAACGATTTATTAGGCCTCCCATTAAGCTAGAGCACAGTCAAAGCCAATGCCTCGTGATAAAATACATCATGCATTGCTGAGAACTGCAAATGCAATGTGTATAATGAAAACTTAAATTCAGCACCATGTACCATGGGTGTTTTGAAGTGGCTTAAGAAGATCCAAAGGTTAAAACTGGAATTCTTTGTACTGGTTTGGCAACATATGTGGTTTACTCTGAATATTCAGCATTACACTGTAATTGTATGCATTTACACCAGGCATTTAGTTTGTGCTAACTGGTAACGGACCTGAGACCTCAATTCAGATTATGGACACACAGTTTTGTGCATAAGCACTCATTTTGACATGTAAAATCAAATTGATCAATTTCCTCTTGTTTGTCCAAATGTGCATATATTTAAAACCACTTTGTTGACAGTGTTTTTCACCTTCTCTTGTTTATATATTTTTGTTTGTTTGTTTATTTTTACAGTATATACATTTTGTTTATGTGAATCAGATTTAGCAGTGCCTAAACCTTAATATTTTTTTAAGACTGCCTCCTTTTCTGTCTCAGTTGCTAAATTTTTTTCAGAAGTTGTCCTACATTCAGGCTACTAGGTCTTTTTTAAAGAATGTTGTTTACCATGTATGGCAAATTGAGGGCGTTTCCTTATGCAAATTAGCCTGTTTCTGCACAAGCAGATGGTTATAGAACAGGTCGAATTCATCATTGTTCATTGCATTCAGGTGTGCATCTGTTACATATGTTTGAGTAATACCAACTTACTTGTGTATACAGGCAGGTCTTACACACACATTTTGAACTTGCATGTTTTGAAAAATGAGGCCCCTAATATGTGGATGTCTATTTTCAGCAAAACCTTTTTTTTTACAAAATACCAACACCTCATCTAACACCTAGCTCAATTACATGCAAATCCCAAACAAACAGGTAAACAACATGCAAGGTCAGTTATATGCCTGCATGTTGCAGTGAAGTAGTGCTAATATTTATGTTGGCATAAAAAAGTATGCTTTATGTGCTTCAAAATGTTAAATTCCACATGCATTACATCTCAACTTGTACAGGGTGACAAACCTGTTACATACTGTACAACTGTAGGTCAAGGCCCCAGTCAGACAGAACACTTCTTAGCAGCCTGGGCTGGTGTTTTGTAGTTGTTTTCAATGAGAGTAAATCTTTTTGCTTGGTGCTATTGCATTGATGAGTGCCAAGGTTTTTTTTTTAAACAAAACGTCGGGTCTGGAGGTTATACCCCTTAAGTGTCTGTCGGTGCTGGTGTTAAAGAATAAAGAATGATTAAATGATAAACCTGTTTAAAAAAAAACAAATACAAATTAATAAATAAATAATGACAAAGTTAAGAAGCCAGGAAGAAAATCAAGTCGTTCAAAATCGACAAAATCTGCACGTCAGAGCATCCTAATTCCGCGGCAGCAAGAATCAAAGTCAAATAGTTACCAATCAGTGTTGATTCTTGTCAAGTTCTGTTCTAAAGGAACTTCAGAATGCATAGCAAATTATATAGGCTCGATACAACAGAAACAAACTGTCATAGAGATAGAAATGCAAGTTCTTTTTTGGCCTTTAAATAGAGTAATAAAGCTAAAATAAAATCAATAATGTATTATAAAAGAACAGGCAAGAACTGGGTGTATAGAGTACATGCTTTAACAGAACAACAATCAATTTCTTTAAAAGGTCAGTGAGCTATAAAGCCTGCTCAAATGGCAAGGCACCCCCTCTCATTCTTACCTGACATTATCACTCATATTTTCCAAATACTTCAGGGAATTATCAGCCAGAAGCCATGAAAAGGCATTTCAGACCTTTTCTCCGTCTAAGTAATCACTTTATTAGTGACACCAAGATGCGTTTGCACTGTTATATGGATCCAGAGGGTGTAATGGAATTTGACTATGCTGCAGAGTTACAATATAATAAAAAGGAGAGGGAGGCAAATAATCAATATGTTACATGCTCCTTTTTGTTCCTCGATGAATGTAATTGAAGTCACTCGATAACTTTAAATGTATTAGTAATCAAAAATAAAAACTAATTAAAAGAACATGTATTCATGTCTTCTAACTACATCAAAGACCCAATCATGTTAGAAAAAAATGTGAAAAAAGAAAAATACATTTCAAAAGTGTTTCGATTCCAGCATGCATAAGTGCTGCAGTGCTTTCGAGGAAATTGTAAGACTGCTCAGTGCAAGTGGTAGCATTAGAATGTAAAACAGCTCTAAAGAAGTCTTCAGCCGGCTCCAAAGTTTTTTTCTTCTCAAGATTTCTTCACGATTAAAGTTTGAAGTGTAGTGCCACATCCCCCACTCATTCCACTTAGTGCATGCATTCCTTTCACTGCTTTTGTATTTTGACCTTACTCACAGATCATTTATTTTACCATGTACTTTTCATCTTGCATCCAAGCTCACGTGTCATCCTCCTTTACCTATAATCTATTGCTTTCCATGCTTTCTGTTGTTTTGCTCTTCTCTAATTCATTCATCGCTAACCTTCCACAGTTCCTTAAGTGGGTTACACATAACCCAGTTAAGACCAGTGAATGTTTGCTCCATGTGAGAGCAAACCTTGAGAGAGAGAGAGAGAGAGAGAGAGAGAGAGAGAGAGAGAGAGAGAGAGAGAGAGAGAGAGAGAGAGAGAGAGAGAGAGTTATGCATTGTTGGAAGAATCCCGTCTAACCATTTCCATTGCTTTGGACTGGACCAGAACAAAGCGTACAAGATAGTAGAAAGATAGTAGTAAAATCACTATGGAATTTGGAGGTGCCTTAAGACTTGTACATATCAACAAAAGCAGACAGTAGAACAGAAACGCAACATAAACTACTGACAGTGAGGCTGTGGAGGGCAGTCGGCTGTTTTGCATGAGTAGGGGCAAAGCTTTGTATGGGGCACCACATTTCACACAACTGCTTAATCATAGAGAGGAGGGCCGAGAGTAAGGGTAAAGGGATGTGACTGAAAAGACAGAAAGAGAGATAAGTCCCTGCGAATTAACTTTTTAAAATTCAGGGTCAGAAAATCCACAAAGTGCAAGAAGTTAATCAAACTTCAGAGTACTTTACAATTTGTATTTACCTTACAGGAGTGGGGGTTGGGAATAAAGAAAAAGGAAACAAAACACCGAAAAATGAAGATGGAAGGCTGCCCTTTTATAGTTTTACATTACAATTTACCATCTCCAAAACCATACATTTTAGAATGACAATTGCATATCTAAAGAGGGTAGCTCCACAATAACAGCATGTCCGATAAAAATACATTTGTCATTTAATGATACAATTTTGCTGTAACTTCCACCTACTGGCGTAGTGTGAAGAGGAAAGAACCCCATTAGGAGAACAATTTTAATAATCAATTAAGTGTTCGAAATGTGGTGAGTGTTGTAAGATGTCAGCCCTGACAGAGCGGTAAAGAGAAAACGCATTTGATCAGCATACCACAAAGCAAAAGCAATGTGGTGATCAGTGGGATGCCTTCACTGGGAAATAAAGGTGTTAGTTACATAGAACAAAATGTTCAGCTCAATCATAAACCTTGTGGGAATTCATTTTTTTAAACATGGTTTAAAAGTGAAATAGATGAGTATCCTTTGTAAACTAGATTGTTGTGTGTGTAGCACAGAGACTATGTAGTTATGAAACAATGAAGTCACTACTTCACAAAGACTCGTAAACTTGTTAAAGTTAAAGTAGAAATTGTATACATTCCACATTTTGTAGTTTTATTTGATACAGACTCTAAGTATGTCCATCTTGAAGAAAATAAAACCAATAGTATTAAAATTATGCTCTTTTTATTTTTGGAATTTGGAACAAACAGAAGGATGTGTGTGCTGGTAAGTGGATGATGACTAGGAGCTATTTCATCAATTGTGCTCCCTTATACCAAAGCAATTGGCAGTATTAGTGGGAATAGCATCTTTGTTACTGGAATAGTGTCCAGTTATTGGAATAGAAGCATTACTGCTCACTGCTACATGAGGAAACCATGTATAACTAATCCCACTTTCCTCGGAAACAGCTGTTAACATATAGAGGGACATGTGCAGGCCTCAGTTTATTTATGTAAAATGAGGAAGTGTCTGTTCTGCAACAGGAAACCAGGTCTGACAATAATGCCAGTTAGTTGAAAAAGCAAGCAAACACTAACAAGAGTAATTCTACATAAGCCCACATGTGTACATACACGTGCATTTGCACACATACAAAGCTGCATATTCAAAGGCACAAAGGTCACACATAGACGAGCAAATTGTGGCTTGCGTGCTTGATTTCCCAATGCATTTAGCCCCCTGCATCCATAACCCTAACATATGTATCAGCTAACACAGTTAGAGCACAGGTCTTTGCTTCCATGTCTGCTTACTTAATGATATTAGGGTTGATTCTATAGTTTGATCCAGCTATCAATGTCAATCATGTTAGCGCTGCTCAAAGCAGCAAGCCATTGAGGGGGATTGGCATTGGAGGAAGGGGGAAAAGAGGAGAAGGGCAGACAGCTTTCTAATGCAATAGAGCTGCCAGATCTGAAAGCTTTTTATTACATTAATATGTTCCTGGATAATTCTATCTCATCTCCTAATATGACTTAGCTTAAAAACCGAATTAAAGTCTCATTTATCTGATCACCTTAATAGGAGATGGTGGTGACATGAGGGCGTTCAGACAGCCATGTGATAGTTGCTTGCTTCCACCTACAGAGGATTCTGTTTCTTCTCCAGCTACAGAAAAGCATAATTGGAATGGAGGGTACAGTAGACAGCATTTTCTAGATGATATTGCTACCGCTTGCACAATTGGTAAGCACGCAGACTAAACGAGAGCTTTTCTTGGGGCTTGTTGTTATCAGATGCATGAGGAGGTGTTACACAGATCACTTCATAGTCTTTAGGGGATATAATAAACTATGTAATACAGTGTAAGCATCCAAACAATAATTGATGTAAGCTAGACATGATTAGACTTAATGGTTAAGTCCAAATGACCTTTAGGTCAATGGGACTTTTCTTGCAGATCTTGATTATCATAACTTTGGGATTTCCATTTGGCAAGATTTTGACAAAATCTGCAAAATCATGCCAGAATCAATTGCTCTTTATACAAACTTTATCCAATACAGATGGTGAGCAAGTTAAACGGTAGGTACATCGCCCATCAAAAATACTCACCAGTACTGTCCAGTGGTGTGCACAGGGGTGGGCAGGAGGGCTGAGACACCCTTGCAATGTTTGCAGTATGCCTGTGTCCTAATAAGAACATGCGTTCTTCATTTGTTGGTGAAACAAAAACACCAACGAAACACTTAAGCTAACCAATTTAAGGGGAACTGCACAGCCCAAGTACCAGTCTGAGTCTGAGTGCCTTCAAATGCTTGTCTGGTTGGCCCTTAATCGCCTCTCTGCTCAGGCAAAGAGGAGTGAGTGCCCCGCTGGTTGCCCTTCTGTTAAACCTAGGTTTCCTTCAATAGCTTGTCTGGTTGGCCCAAATGCTTCTCAAGTGCATTTTTGGTCAGCACCCGTGCCTCTATGGTCAGCCTAAGCATCACTCAAATGTCCATTTGGATGGCCCAGGTGCACCCTTAGTGTACCTCTTGAATGTCTAAGTACCCTTCTGGTTGGCCAAGTGCTAAGTGCCCCCCTGGTATGTTAAAGTGCCAGTTTAGTAGGACTTTAAACCACAGTTTCTGTCTCAGCATAAGTCTTACCAGAACTCAGATAATCAAAATCAGAGAGAGCTGTGCTAACTGCAGATGGTCCAGCTAAAAAAAAAAACTTAATTTATTAATTTATTATTAATTTAATTAATTAATTTATATTTATATAAATTATATAATTAATTTATTCCCCGTTTCCTTGTTATTTACTGTCACTTGTGTTCTCTGTTGCGTTTTACTGTGTTTTCATCCTTGTGTATGTTTTATGTTTCAGTTTCCTGTTTAATTTTGTAGTCTGTTTTCTCCCATGTCATGTCTTGTTTTACTTCCTACCTTGTGTTTTCCCGCCTTTGTGATTGTCTGCCCCACCCTGATGTGTTTCATTACATTACATTACATTACATGTCATTTAGCTGACGCTTTTATCCAAAGCGACTTCCAATTAAGTGCTTTCAACCCTGAAGGTACAAACTCCAGACAACAAGTAGTAAGAGTAGTACATTAGCTTTAAATAAGCAAAACTGACAGATAGAGCCACATGAAAGTGCAGCTTCAAGAAAAAAAAAATTTATGATGTGTTTTTAGCCTTCGGCGGAAGATGTGTAGGCTTTCGGTTGTCCTGATGTCAATGGGGAGCTTATTCCACCATTTAGAAGCCAGGACAGCAAACAGTCGGGATTTCGTTAAGTGATTAGTTGTCCCTCGCTGTGAGGGGGCAGCAAGCAGTTTGGCTGATGCAGAGCAGAGTGGGCGGGTTGGGGTATAGGGTTTGACCATGTCCTGGATGTATGCTGGGACTGATCCGTTCGTGGCCCTGTATGCAAGTACTAGTATCTTGAAGCGGATGTGGGCAGCAATTGGTAACCAGTGAAGAGAGCGGAGGAGCAGTGTAGTGTCAGAGAACTTGAGATGACTAGAGCCTGGACCAGAACCGGAGCAGTTAGAAGGGGACGTATTCTTCTGATGCTATGCAGCATGTATCTACACGATCGGGTAGTTGCTGCAATGTTAGCAGTGAAGGACAGTTGGTCGTCAAGTGTCACACCCAGGTTTCTAGCAGTCTGGGTGGGGACTACCACAGAGTGGTCAATTGTTATAGTCAGGTTTTGGGTAGGAGAGCCTTTCCCTGGAAGGAAAAGGAGCTCAGTCTTGTCAAGAGTTTCAGATGGTGTGTGGACATCCAAGAAGAAATGTCAGTCAGACAGGCCGAGATATGTGCTGCTACTTGAGTTTCAGACTCCGGAAAGGAGAAAATTAGTTGGTTGTCATCTGTGTAGCTGTGATAAGAAAAGCTGTGCGAGTGAATGAGAGAGCCGAGAGAGTTGGTGTACAGAGAAAAGAGCAGGGGACCCAGGACTGATCCCTGAGGAACCCCAGTTTTGAGTGGGCAAGGTTCTGAGGTAGATCCTCTCCAAGTTACCCAGTAGGTTCTGTCCGTCAGGTAAGATGTGAGCAAAGAGAGCGCAGAGCCTGAGACACCCAGATCCTGAAGTGTCGAAATGAAGATTGGGTGGTTCACTGTGTCAAAGGTAGCAGAAAGGTCCAGAAGGATGACGACGGAAGAGAGAGAGAGGTTGCTCTAGCGATGTGAAGCTGCTCAGTGACAGCAAGGAGGACAGTTTCTGTTGAGTGGCCAGCCTTGAAGCCAGACTGGTGGGGATCAAGGAAGGTTGTTCAGGTGGAGA
The DNA here is from genome assembly GCF_010015445.1 of Perca fluviatilis. Lineage (NCBI taxonomy): Eukaryota > Metazoa > Chordata > Actinopteri > Perciformes > Percidae > Perca > Perca fluviatilis. Next base: position 27,920,595 of record NC_053112.1, on the reverse strand, counting down.
TAGGTAGAGAGTTGATAGAGAGTTTCACCTGTTACTGAGCCCTTGTGTCACATGTCCCTTGTTTCACCCTTGTTACCTTGTGTATTTCGTCTCTGTGTTGTCTTTGTCTGATGTCAGATTATTGTGTTTGTATGTCCTGCTTTCTTCAGGACTCCTTTTATTGTATCCCTTTGTATTTTATTAAATCCTCAAGCTCACCACTGCCCTGTTGTTTTTGGGTCCACCTTTTCCCTAATTGTAACAGTGGGAGCAACATTTAAAAAATTAGAAGGAGCAGCATAACACTACTGAGTTGGCATTGTAAAAATCATTTAGAGACATGCCCTGGATCTTAATTACAGGTTTATGCCTTATGTAAAGCACTTTTAATCATCTTGTTGTTATCATTATCAAAGTGCTGGCTTGACTTAGTAAGAATTCTAAACATTTGTTCTCATTTTCAAAGATCTGACTGTATGACAACAACATGGATATTTATTGTCAAGAATATGCTTGAATAAATTATTTATTTGAGTGGACTGGAACCAAAAATGATTTGTGTTTACTTTGTACAGAATTGTACAGAGGCCGCTCATGGCTTGGACAAAATGATTTGTCTTTGGTAGATAATAAGCAATGCAATTTAACATAACACATGTTCAATAACTGCTATCTGCGAAGCTCATGCTCAGTTTTTGTTGAAACTGCATCAGATAGGAGTAAATTCAACTGAGTGTTAAGTGTGAGCTGTAGGTTGCAGTGTTGTTGCATGATTGGTACTATTAGTACAAATATTTTGTTCAGAGGGATTGAAAAAAAACTTAAAACGAATGCAATCCCCCATACATGAATGGCACTGCAGCTCAGCGAAGTCACAGAGGAAATGAGATCATTCTTAAACCTTATGGGTTGTTTGATGAATGTTTCCCAGCAGGGAGACTTTTTGAGCTTTGGTCCATTCACAGGCAGGTGGCCTTGCCATCCCGGTAGAGGACATTCATTGTGGGTCAGTTGCTTCAGTTGTCTCCAACTCGCTCTCAGACTTAAGTGGTGGGAATAAAGGAGTATTTTGAGTCTCCAGAGAGCCTTAAATAGACTTACAATTTTCACCTGGGCCTTCTTGTCAATCCCCTTCAGTGCTATGTCTTTGAGCCAGACTTCAATGGCTAAGAAAGCTATGTTGTTCAATGTGAGTGGTTTGCTGTTGCGCAGTAGATCGCAGTTTGTCGTGTGGCGCATTAGGTGTTGACAGATGGGAGGGAGGGCATGGGACGCCGTGGGGAGCCAATGATTTATTGCTGGGCCTGGGACACTTAACGGGGTATGAGTGCTGAGTCTGGAGGGACCATGATGTGAGGATAGTTGGAAAAAAGAGACGAGTAAACAAAGAGAATAACTAAAAAGTGAGAGGAAGTACTGCACATTTGCTTACTAATCATTCAAAGAAGATTTTGATTAACTCTGGCATTAAAACCAAATTACTATAATATGGCAACATTTGCATGGCTGTATCAAGGAAATCATGTGCTTCTCCAAGAATAATAAAGAAACCTCTAGGGCAGGGGTCATCAACTACATTTTTGTAGTCGGGGGCGAGACTTTCAAATAAAAAAAATTAAAAAAAGTATTTTACCTAATAAGCCTATCCTTGTCACAGCTTGAAGAATGGACTGATAAGTGAGCATTTGTTTTGCCGACTTTCAGTAGCCTAACGCTAAACCTGTATGCCTCATTTGCACTGAAACGATCGCTGTTGCAATATAATACAAACTTTGGCACCATCATCAAGAATGAAGAACGCAAACAAGACGATGACGTAATTCACGTGCATATAAAGTAGCCATGTGGCCATTGTTGTGGTTTATACCATGGTCTGGGTGAATACTTGACTCTGATTGGCTGCAGGGTGTCTATAAAAAAGTGTTATAGGACACCTACTAAAAAGGAAATGTGGATTCGTTATTTCCAACTCATTCTCTGAACACCCAACACGGTCTCACGGCAGTTCGTGAAATGGTCACCACAGGATGGCGCTAACACACAGGCTGCAAGAAGTAAGTTATACTTCCCCTCTGGACTGACTAAGTTTCACAGAGAATAACGTTTGTAGTTACCTCACATCCCGTTCACTGTTCAGGTCTCTACTTCAGGCTGCGCCGCTGCAGCTGACAGCAACGTTACACATCGCGGATCAAACTGTTCGTAAAAGATAGCTAGCTTGTCTTGTTGTCCAACATACTGTGAATTATTTTTTACTGATTGCCAACTGTACACAATGTTATTGACTTTGGATCTTGCTAGCATAGCGTTAGCTTTCTGGCTCGTAGCTAAACTGAAGGGGACTATAAATATCTCCAGTTGCTAAGGGAGGCAAGTCTTATCTAAGGTCCTTCCTATTTCCTGGAGGAGTGAACAATGTTTGCATTGCATAAGAACCTTATAAGATGGGAATGATTGATCCAGGTATTAGTCAAACAGTAAGGTATAACCAGGGAAACAGAGTTATTGTTTGTAAGGTGGAGGGTGGGGGTGTAACCTTGACCAACTGCCACTTTGCTCATTTGAAAGCCATGAGAAAGGGGAGGTAACCTTGCTCCTTATGAGGTCATAAGGAGCAAGGTTACCTCCCCAGATCGGCCCATCTGAGCTTTCATTTTCTCAAAGGCAGAGCAGGATACCCAGGGCTCGGTTTACACCTATCGCCATTTCTAGCCACTGGGGGACCATAGGCAGGCTGGGGGAACTCATATTAATGTTAAAACACTTCATAGAGTGAAATTTTCATGCCATGGGACCTTTAATTCACGCCTCACCGTCATCCATTAATACCTGACAATGGACACCTTGTCGGGCATTAACCCTTACATATAATATATCCATGGATTTACTGCTCCAGCGAAAAAGGTTTGTTTAGCAAGCAGCTAAGTTTACAAGAATTTATCCAGATTCGTGGCAAACTAAAATAAACAGTTAGACTACAAACTGTCAGCTTTTGTTTCTGCTGTGTTTGTGTAAATCAGCATTGGATGATAGTGGACTGAGCAGGCAGAGCAGATTGAAATATTGCTTCCTACATGTTAATGCCTGTAGAACAGGTAAGTATTAGTAAGCACAGGTTTTATTCTAGCCTACTTAGAATAACAAGTGTAGCGTTAGTTGTCATCAGTGCCAAATTAATTATGCTTGAAGCTGCACGGCATTTTCTTTGGTTTACCTGGGTGTTGTCCAGAGCGACTTAGATCCGCAATAACGAAACTAATCGGCATGTGAGATGCAAATACAGGGGCTGGGTTTGTGCTCTCCCTGTTCAATGTTACCTGCTGTGAATGCTCAAAATGCTAAATACCAGAACGCATTTTTTTCTCTTCAAATTTTCTGAATACATTATTATTCTGGTGGCCGGACTGAAAGGGAGTAGGTACCTAGTCCCCTGTGACAGAACCTATCATTGCCATAATTTTTTATGCTCCCCCCCACAACCAATTAGCCTGAGAAAACCCTGTCAAGGTAAATCCAGCCTCCATGCATCTGTTACACCTGTGCCCTTCAGCCAGCTTAGGGTGATTGACAGTGGAGCACATCAGAGGAGCTAGGGGACGGACAAGTATTGATCAGGTCTGTTTTGTTTTGTTCAGCTGTGGTCTTCATATCCAGACTATGGTGACACTGAGATCATGTTGCACTGTAAACAAAAGAATGAAAAAACGTAGCAAGCTTGTTCTGTGTTTATTGCTGGTACCTTGGCAGCTTCAGGTTGAGTTAGATACAAATTCATTGTGTGGATGTTTCTAGACAATGAGAGAAAATGTGGCATACTGCTGACTCATTGTGGTTTATTTTGCCAGACTCACGCTTCCCATCTGAGACCATGCTGTCTCAGATGGGAAGAGGAGTTTTACACAGCCACAGGGCCTCATTCATTAAGTGTTCATACACGCAGATTTGATCTTGACACGTGCCTAAACAAAAAATTAAGGAAGCTTAAGGGGTTGATTAATATTGTCTCTCTTCCGAAACTTTCCTTTGTATTAACAGTAGATAGTATCTTGAAAGTGTGGTGAAGTAAACCGCCACTCCATTGCTGCAATTCAGCATTGTTGCAGTGCATTAGTGAGCACAAACAGTCAGAGAAGTAGGAAAGCTGTCACAGCAGCAGGATTGTCTGTTTTGTAAATACCTTCCTGTATCTAACTGTTAGAAGGGCTTCCACTGCTCTTAGACATCTAAACAGCACTTGTTTTATATGTAAGTGTATAATGGCCTTTAACCCAGGGGCTCATTATCAATCACTGCCCACACCTTCCCTTCCCTTCCCTTCCCTTCCCCTCCCTTCCCTTCCCTTCCCTTCCCTTCCCTTCACCTGCCAATGCTCAGAAGCTTTGTCTGCCCTCACTATGTATCTCTTTTATTATTTGTCCTCACACTCTCATTTTCACTTTCAAGACCATGGCAGGTTAAGAAGATAGGGCCTGATGTGGACAGCACAAGCACACACACAAAACTGAAACATTTTACAGTATGTGATCAGGTCAATTGTTGATTGAAATTTCTATGTGGCAACTCCCAGAGGAGCTATGTGAGCAAGAAGGTCATCTCTCAGTCTCTCCCTAATGATCATTTTACCTTACAACCCATGTTTAGTTGTATGCGCCACATCCAACTAACAGCGAGATTAGTGTGTTTGGTATTACACTCTCTAAATCCTTCTCCCTGTTGTTCACAGTCCTGCCGAGTTGGCCCCTTTCACCTGCCGTAGTGTTTGGCTATGGCTATATTCTGCCCAGGCTCCCTTGACCCAAGCTGGTAATGCATTAATCCCCAGATCAATTGATAGATTGGCCCTGTCTGAGCTGCCGTAACTAAATCAGCTGCTCCTGATGATTCAGCACCAGCCAGGGAGCCGGGCCTGCTGTCACCAATCACAGATCACTAGCAGCTGAGACAGGTATGGACATTCTCCTGTCACTTGAACCTAATTTATTGCAAGCTACCACATTGATTAACCTTGTGCTGTGGTTCAAGCTTCCTATAAAAATGTGTGTGTGGGGAGGGGGGAATGGTGTGTGTGTGTGTGTGTGTGTGTGTGTGTGTGTGTGTGTGTGTGTGTGTGTGTGTGTGTGTGTGTGTGTGTGTGTGTGTGTGGCTGAATGAAGGAGAAGGAAACATAAAGGCAAGTGGGATGTTTACATTACTTCAGTAAACTTTGAACAAAAGGACTTTCACTGTACAACCAGGAACACCTTTGTCAAAGTGGTGGCTGGTAACATTTAGCTGGGGGCAATTTCTCAAAATCTCAATGATAAACAGTGTTTTTTAAATAATACCTTTCACATTGAGTGGGCAACATTTATCCTCGACACCTGGAATCTAATTCATTGACCAAGACTTGTTCTATATCCATCATCTACTGTTGTCTAATTGAGCTCAGACCTGAACCAGTCACTTGCCAGTTTAGTCTGTGTCCCTATATAGTGAAACTATATCAAACAAAATGTCAACCAGGGTCACAGTTATGCATACCATACCAATTACATGTGACTGTGACTAATCCATGAAACTAGAGACTGTATGAAGAGATCTAAAACGTAAATGTCTTAAAAAGAAAAGAAAAATGGTATGTTCCTGTTGTGCTGAGCAGAGATCAAAGGCATCACTATCTAAAAGTGTGCAACATCTTGAGTTAAGGCCATATACAGTAGCTACTCTTGTTTTCAGAGAGCCGATAGGCTTAACAAACTTAATTTATTTTAAGCATCTACATTATTATTTATTGAATAATACACTTTATGAGCAGGCTTCGTAACGATTTCCTCCATTTTCACTCTTGGTTGTTGATTTACCGTGATAGGGGATGCTGAAAAGCTGAGAAGTTGAAGCATTTTGTTTTTTGTGTCTCTGTGATCTACTTTCTGTTCTATGCTAGGACAGCCAGAGGCTGTCAGCAATCTCCCAGCTGTAGCCTCTAAAACACAACTCATGGGCTTAATGAAGCAAGGCACAATTACTTTAGTAAAAAGCTGCCGTGCCTTAGTAAGGGGAAGGGGCATCTGAGTGTCATAAACACTTTTTTTTAAGAGTAAGTAAAAGGAAAGGATCTCTGTAGCTTTAACATCATACTCTGAGCAAATGATGGCTGCGCAATTTTTCTGAATGAAAGAGCCTTACCTACAGTTTATGCACATTGCAGCAGCCTTTTCTTTTAACATTTATCAAAAATCTTTTTTATGTTTCTTCAATGATTTTGCAGACTGATTCTACCAATCAACAATAAAATAGATATGTCTCCTACTGGGCTGCCAATGATATTAAATATCAAAATAACTATTATCGTAACTGAAAAGTCAGTAAGGGTTAAATAAGGAGACAAAAAAGAGAGATGAACTACATTTTTGTCAAAAATAAAAGGGATTACCGTTTATATTTTCTTAATGTCCAAATAATTCTAAAAGCAAAAGCTTCGTGACACCCTTTTTTTCAAAATTGTTACATTAGAGAACTATAGCATGTAACACAGTGGGATAACAACAAAAACAATAAGCACAGCTTTGACAACAAATGAAGGTCATTCTCCCCAGCATTCACAGACACACACATGCATGCAGAGTGTAGAACTACTGCTAGCTGCTGCACTGTTAATATTCTATTACAACCAGAGAGGATCTCTAATCTAATAAGGACCCTTATCTAATAGCCCCCCATTGTTTCTAGACTACTTTATGAGCCCAGATGCCACAACAAATACACATAATTAGGTTGACGATTATAGAGTATTACATAGGGCCTTTTACCGGCAGGAAAAATGATACTGTAGGGATCAATAGACAACTGGCTTGCCAATTGCTCAATGGCCACAAATGACACTTAATACATCCTGGACAGACCGTTAGTGCACAGTTTCAGCAGGTCACACATGCAGGAAATCCAAAGGATTATCATTGAAATTCCATTTTGGTCATCGGACAAAAGTCAAAATACCTCAAACAATGCAGGGTTAAATATTATGGTTTGTGTTAGGTTGTTTATGATATTAACTTCATTTAAAAAATACTCTTTTGAGAGCTGCATTCAGACTGGCCTAGATTTGCACAGTGTTGAATGAGTTACTAAAGTACCCCAGTTAAAATCGGAGTTCTAATAACCTGGTTAACAGAGGTAGAGAGCTCCTTCAGTAACCGGGCGTTTCCCTGCGTGTATACACCTTAACCGGGCTACGATTGGTTTAAGCATCTGCGCATGCTTCAACTGCCCCTCCCCACTCCGCTGGGGGTTGGTTTTTGAACCGGAAATAATCCGTCAGCGCTGTGTTGTCGCAGTCGTTGCTATGACACCATACCACAAAACAGCGATGCCCGAATCAGCGTGCCATTGGCAGCATGGAGCCTGTGGTCCATCTGTTTTACTCCCTGCCGAGGGAGCAGCGGACATCGGGAGATGACTAAACAGATTGTCCATCTCTGGGGCTGCCAACACTGTGTCACAGCAAAAAGTGGAGGGACTGAGCAGCCCCCGCTGCAGCCGCTGACTAACGTTAATGTTAGTTAGCTAACGAAGTTAACTTGCTAATTCCACCCGACACTGGTTAATGTTACTGATAGCCGAACAAGTTGTCATTCATCTGGCGAGAACACTGTGTGTTCCTACGCTGTGACAAGAGTGTGTTAATGAAACATTAAGTTGTTACATTTTTACTAATTAAGAGGCCGATAATGTTGACATAATAATGTTGACATAATTATGTCAACCGTAAGAAAAAGCCAGTTGTGCATTGGCAGATCACCACCTACTGTACCGAAGTTAGAGTTATTCTGTCATTCTCCCCATTCTTCCCCGCTCATGTATACAGGAAGAACTGGCATAATCCGGTTATTCACTAACCGGGGTAAGCCCAGTTACTGCTGTGCATGTAAACCCACTGACTGATGACCCACTTCAGATATCCGTGTCACTTTTAAAATCCTGAAAGTTCTCATTTTAGGCCCTCGTAATGGTTTACGAAACTAAAACTAAACTGCTAAAAAAAACAGGACAGGAGGATAACAGGTTATTAAGAGAAAATAATGAAAGGACTGTTAATCCTTCATTTACGACCAGCAGCATAAGTAAGGTATTAACATCTCCACAGATGGCTACACCACCTCAGGCTAAAATGATCAATGTAGACTCGGAGTCCCAGTTTGGTAGAACACATGGGAACAATACAGTCATTTTGAACACAGCAATAACTCACCAACAGTCGAGGCCCATTAGGGGTTATCTAAGAATTCAGGCTGGCCTAGTAGGTGCCTCACTGTGGAAGTTATAGGCGCTGCCTTTTCAGTGATGTATGGCTCTGTTTAGGGCACCTGAAAGGTTGTCATGTTGATTGTATCTCAATGTTAACTTTACCTTACCATTCCTTGAGAACCTTGCAAAACAAAGAATAGATGTCTAAGTTTAAATTTCATTTCGACTTATCTTTGGCTAAAGTATTGTTATGAACCAAATAAATAAGCATGCATTATTACAATCGTTGTTGCCACCACTGCTGCTTTTACTCTTACAAATACAATATTAATGTGATAAGCCTGCCAAGCTCCCATTCAATAAGCAATGATGTCATCATCGCCAGATAGACAGAAGAAAGAAAGAAAGATAGATAGATAGATAGATAGATAGATAGATAGATAGATAGATAGATAGATAGATAGATATACGTGGTTGATTTGCATGTAGGTCTGAAACTAAGGTTATGCTGTATGAATGTTTTGTGTCATTAATCCGGTAATTGTTTTCAAGTGTCCAAACATGCGTAACTGTATTTGTGTTTAATTAACTTTAACGTGTTGTTTGTTAGCTGTGAACTCTTGAATATGCTATTCTATATTTTGTAACGTTTATATTGTAGTTAAAATGCATGTGTGCTATGATGTGTGCAGACATGTGATAGGCAAATGTGTATGTGTTAGCAGATATCATACTAAAGGAATTCTGATGGTCCAGACTATGACGGTTTTATCTGCAAAAGTTGCAGGAATGAGTCCAACACTTAGTTTTAGGATGATAAAAGGAGATCAGACATTTAATAGATTTGACATTGAACATTTCAGAAATCTTTTTATGGTTTAATGGCACAATCGCTAAGTCCAGCACAAAGAACTAAGTCATGTGTCCAAGGTCAATGACAGTGTATCCAAGTGTATCTACTATTTTCGCTTGTGTAGACACAGCTCACAGCTCACTATGCACAAAAGGGTCTGTTGAAGAAGAATATAAATTGGATGTGTGATGATTAATTATTGTCTTGGCCAGTCTCATAACCTTTAAACAGCTGTAGCAATCACAGTGGCGCATAAGGCAAATGGCTCACCAAATGGAGAAGAAAGGTCCAGACTGGCTTCTCAAAGAAGGAAAATACTGGTGTTGCCAAGGAGGTTTAGCATCACAAAAGACAAACGTATGACATTGCCAATGCAGCCAAATGCCCATTATGATGGCTATATTACAATAAGGACAATAAAGGTTGTTTTTTTAAATAGTGTTCTCCTCCCACCTTTGGCCCTGTTACACCACTTAAATAATGAAAATACCAAAGAGGTAGGCAAAGAGAAATCCAAGGTAAGAAAATTTCCAACATGTAACGTGGCTTGCACTAGTGTTTGCGAATGACAATAGAGCCCCATATGTCCAACCAAAGACATAATCTTTGTTGAGTAAAGCTGAGCCAGCCTAATTATAAGACTTTTGCCTTAGGTGTAACACTTGATGTTTGATGGCAGGTGAAAGTATAATAAAGTGGATAGTAGGCCTGCACGATTCAGGGAAAAATATGAATCACGATTTTTTTAGCTTAGAATTGAGATCACAATTCTCTGCCACGATTTTTTTCTCACGAAGTGTAATGTTTATTGCACACATGAACCATGAAAAAACAAATTGGCAGCACCTATAGCACATTGAGCATCACCACAAGCCTGAAAACATAGAGGCTTCAATGAATAAAGAAAATAAAGTACATACTGGCCATTTAAGTATAGTAGGCTACCAAAAATAGTGACATATAACTAAATATGGCCCTGATACAGGCTCTATCTGAACTCCTTGAACATGTCTTTACATAATTAAAACATGTCAATCAACATGCTGCAGCTACAGCTTCAGTCTCTAGAGAAATGGAGTTTGTCAATTGCCAATTTAAGTACAGTATCAAAAACAGAATGATTTCTTAGCACACTCTTTAACTGCTTGCCTTTTATAGAATTAACATTCAACTGGCCATTCAAGTAGGTTACCAAAAATAGACGTTTAACGCACTGCACTGAATATGGCCCTGAACATGGCTCTAAATAGGCTAATTGAAACGTCTTTCGGACCTCTTGCCTTGTACGGCTTCATCATACTGCACTTTGTGGTGACGTTTGAGGTGCTGGTAAAGATTTTTGGTGTTACCTTGCGGTGCTGCAACGAGGGCAAAGCATGCCTTGCAAATCACATCAGACTGACCCTCGTCGTCTTGCTTGAATCCAAAATACTTCCACACCACCGAATGCAAGTCTTTTTTCGGAACGAGTTCAGTTTGAAACTCAGTGGTTGGCTGATTCTCGTCACTAGTACCTGGGTTTTCATCAATATCCATTTGGTTTATTTCCAAACTACCGCGCTCGCTTGACGAGTGAAACACGTGACTAAAAGGCACTTTGTCATTGGCTGAGGGTGAAGCCCTGAACTTTGTGAGAGCTGCCCTACCAAAATAAAGGCCGAAAATGCCTTTAAATCAAATTCATTTAAAAATTAAATCGTGAATCGAGATCGAGATTTTATAACGATTTATCGTGCAGGTCTAGTGGATAGAGGTATTTAGTTCTGCATTCCTACAAAAAGATTTGACCACTGAATGAGAGAGAAGTGTCAGGATTAATTTGAAGATCATCAGCATGTGTGTCTATTTTCATGTGTTTGTTCAAATAAGGTGCACAAATAAGCATGTGTACAGTTGAAGTTAGCTAATGAGTGTCAAATCATGAGAGAGTGAACTCACATTGTTCATGTACTCGCTCAACAAGTCTTGCAGGGCCTGTCGAACGGCGTTGCACTCAGCCACAATGCGTTCACGCCGGTCGTCACGTGTGCATGAGGAGTCAGCCATCAGTGCGGCACCACTGATGATGCTCTCCAAGCGCTCCTCCAGAGAGGGCCGGAAACGAGCCTCACTGAATGTCAGAGGGTCCAGGATGATCTTGTTCTGTAGGGTAAAAAGACAAGTAGGTCAAGACAGTAATGCAGGCCCAGCTGGGCTAAAGCATGACCAATGGACGACCAAACTGTAAAACTTTGATAGACTGTTATTCAGATTTCATTATAGGCTTTGATAAATTGTGTAAAGTGATTATAGTGCATTTTGTGACAGTACCCCAGTGGTACAAGACAACAGCATTTGCCTGTAGGGAAGAATTTCTGATAACGGCAGGATTATCAGTTGATCATGTAACAAAAGTAAACATGCCAGGGGCCTACTAACCTGCCAGTGAACTAGTTAAATGGTTTAACGCTAATTAGGGAAGTAGAGCGTATCAGAAAAAGTAGGACAATGTGCCTTTTTCTTCAATAATGATTATAAATGTTTTAATTTAATGGCAGGTATACAGCACATGAAAACAGACATGATTGTGATACAGAGGAACAGTATTAAGGGAGTTTGAACACAGGGTAGCTTGACTTGAAAGTAATACATTTGTATTATTTTCCCCAAATGATAGTATTATACTGTATAGAGCACAATAGGACTTAACTTCAGCCTAGGCTTCTCCGACAATAATGTGAATACTGCGGTAATAAATCTATTTATTTTAATGTTGACTTATCTTGTTTTGGTAAATTTGGAGAGATAGGAATCAGCGTCCCATGAATCAGAGACACCAATACATGAAACAAAACAACAACATGTGCCTGGCAATTTACTGCAAAGAGTGTTTTATCATATAACGTTTCCATCGATTCACAAGGGAACATTTACCTAATAGCAATTCCAGTTTAGTCGTTCCATCCTAAGGTTCAACAAAACCAACTAAATAAAAAGCTTCTTTAGCTTCATCGCCCAACCAAAGTTGCATTTCCGTGTCATCAAAGCTGTAAATAAACTAAACATTCACCAACAACTCTGATAGGGAAATTCTTTAGATGTGGCTCTGTGGCATACACGATGGGTTCTGCAAGTGTTGGGTTATAGTACGGAGCAAAGGTGCAGTGTCTGGTCTCTCCTCAGCTGGTCTAACCCTGGGGCAGGGTGACAGACTGTCAAATGATGCATAATTACATGTAAGGTAAGAGAGCAAGCACCAAGCATAACCTACTTTTCATCTGCAGCTGGCAGGAAAGAGCAGTAAATACAAGATGTTGCAGTAAAAAAAAGAAACTAGATGGGGAAAGAAGAGAGTTTGGGGCTACAGAAAAAAAAAAAAAAAAAACAAGATCAAAGGGAGAGAGAGAGGGAGAGAAAATGCAGAAAAGAAATGCAAAAATGGAAAAAGAGATACGTATAGAACAGAAAGAAATGTCTGAGAGTAGTCCAACATCAAATCAGACTGAGCTGACCTACAACAAGCGAGATCCCCAATAGTGAATAACCTTATAAACTCATGACATTACCTACACAGGCTTTCAAAAATGTTCATGTACCTGTACATTTCCTCAAGGATACCATGATGAAAGCCTTATGTGTATTATATAGCCTTAATTAGCTTATTTTATGTCAGCTTTGAGAGGTAATACATTTTCAGTGTGTGTGCACTGGCATTTGATTCCATTCATCACTTCGAGCTTATATTTCATAGACTTCTTTACAGCTCTTCTTTTTGCTGTGTGGTACAGCAGGAATACAAACTGATTATTGATTATTTTTTTGTCTCTAAGGCCACCTATGCCAACATTAGTGAACACAAGCAGATATTCTTAACTCCGTGTTGGTGTTGCAATAATCACTAGCGGTTCATTTAGTTATGTTTATTCTTCACAGTAAAGTATGGGGTAAAACAAAAAAGATAATGTTTCTTTGTTTCTTTCTTTCCGTCTTCTCCAAACAGATTCACATGTTTTCACATTGTATTTCTACAGATGTTCAATAAAGGTAGAGCATGTAGATGAGACAAGGCTAGCTGCTTTCAGTTTAATACCAAGTGTGCCAGATTTATCTCTGTTGTGGGATCATAGAGGTGAAATTCATTTCGATCCTCTTAACTGACTGTGATTAAGTGACCAAAAAAGCCTATTTGGTTCTATGTAAGTAATGTATTTGTTCAAGATATACAGATTTGACGTTTATTCTTACTAATATTAGGGTTGTGCCGATGGACGATATCATCGTCTATCGTGATGGTTGACCGGCATCACGATGGAGAGCCACCATCGTGATGCCACGCACCCCACCCTGTCAGACAAACACTACCTGGACTAGTAATGTATCAGCATGCGGTAACCATGCTCTGCGCCTCGGCTTGGACACAGCTGTCTCGAGCGAGAGAGAAAAAAGCGTTAACGTGGAACGCTATCACACTTTCCTTTATCCCCTCATTGGACTAACTTTGTGGATACTACTGTGTGCGTGCATCAATAAGTAAGTCTGATGATGATGTTATGTAGGATTTATGAATGTTGGGGTTTTGGAATTTATAGAGTGTGGTCTAGACCTTCTCTATCTGTAAAGTGTCTCGAGATAACTCTGTTATGATTGATACTATAAATAAAATTGAATTGAAATTGAAAAATTTAATTGAATGGAGCAACAGTAGGCTAATTCACAAGGGTGCTATTTAATGTGTGAGCTAATACTGCGCATCTGTTCATGTGCAGAGTTAGGTTTCTGTTTATTGAATGCATTATTCAGTGCTAATATAACCGAGACTGTAGTTTAAACTCAGTAATGGTATATTAGGTTATTACTGTCGCTCTGTTAAAGGCAAACGTTCCACTTTACTGTCGTTAAGCAGATCACGGACACATGATTGAGTCTAGACTTTACGGCACTGTAGTTAAGTGAAAGTAGGTCAAGTTGTTATTTACTGCCCCTACCAGCGCCAGCATTTAATACTATTTAGTATTTACAGAGGGCATTTATATGTATGTCCGATTGTTTCTATGTTAATTGTTAGCCCATAGTAGTAGAAACAAATATTTATGTAAAAAAGAACCCCCCCCCCCGACAATGATGATATCATCGTCCATCACGTTTTACTGTAAACATCGTCAACTGCCAATTTAAGGGACATCGCCCAACCCTAACTAATATCACCCTATGATATACAGTAGAGCCTCCAGTCCATTTCAATTATTAAACAAAAGCTTTAAGAAGGCAAAAAGGAACAAAACATCGCTCAATACACCATGGATCTCAACATAGAAAGATGCAGAAATGAACACGAGGGGAATCTTAGAAAATCCTTTACTCAATTGTTATTCCACACAGGATGTAACGTTGCAATTATCACTGGGAGTTGGGAATAGGCAGAGTAGAAAGAGGTGCAAATGCAGGGTTGACAAAGCCTGAGCAGTTTTCAAAGTAATTGGCAATGGCTGAAATCATCCTCCAAGACACAAGCTCCAAGCTCACAAACGTGACTGATAGTGTCAGTTCCCTCAATGAGCTTCACATTTTTCTGGGACTTTTGTCGTGTTTGAACCTCATTATTAATTACTTTGTTGTTTTTTGTTTGCTTTAAAGGCCCAAATTAGCCAGTATTTTTGAAAAAGTATCTGAAATGTGCACACAGTTTTACAGAGTAAATCAAAGCCTGTACAATTCAAAGCGTCCTTATACAACTAACATACCTGAGTCCAACCTTATGTTTTAATATACTGGAGCACAACTCACAGGGACTTGTAGATCAATCATTGTTAAATGCTCTTCACATACAGTATATTCCATGCTGCAAGACTAAAATGATATGTTACAAATCTACATCAGGAATTTTTATTTTCACTTCTCCTCTGGAAGTTCACAGATCAGAGTCTGCAGTGTGACTGGCAAATGGGGATTTGGTGTTGTGTAGTGTTTGAATATAATTCAGCAGAAATCCTAAAACATTTTAATCAATTCCTTGAAGAATAGAGTAAATTTATCTTAGCATATTGCTAGGTCAAATGTATTCTTTGCTTTTTCATAATGTCATGTGCAGCTAACTGAAATGTACTCCAATAAAATGATTACAAAATGATTACAAAATGACAACATTTGATTAAAAAAGTGTCACTGCCTATCTTATATCTATATTAAACAGGTTTGGAAAAAAAAGATCTACTGTAGTTTCATGATAGGTTGTCTGCACAGAGCACATATCTTACCTGCAGGCTAATGAAAGAGTTAAGTTTTTTCTTCAATTCTAGGTCATGCTTTAAGCCTGTAATTCAATGTGAATGTTGATTTTGACAGTGTATCAGAGCCAGAGGCAACCTTATGGTTGCCCCACAAAGAGTGAGGTTATTAGTTTGACCCCACTTTAGGGCATCAACCAGTGGGACAGGGCACATGTCACATCATCCTATGTCACATGTGCCTTCCAGGACTTTCCAATATTTTATGACAACTATTTTGTCTAAGAGGGAAGTTGAACAAAGTCTTGAACATACCACTGCATTGCTTGTGGTTGCCCTGTTCTAGGGTTCGAGGGCTGTTTGGCTATGACAATTATGCAGTTTGACAAAGATCTGCCCACACTGACCAAGGAGGGGCATTAGTCATAACCCACTCTCTGATTGATTAACCTTAATGAACAGCGCCTGACTCAGGGTTAAAATTTGGCCGTCTATTGTCACATAGTGGAAGACAACTTAAACAGCTTTGAAAAGGCCAATTTGTGTAGGTGTGGTAAAAAAGTAACTTTAAAACCATTACTCATCAATAAGAAGTAGGGAAAAGGGGGCCTGCAGTTCATTTACAATAATTTACAATTGTGAATGTGTGACTAACAACATTAAATCTTGGCACACACTTGGTAATATTTTCATGCCATCCCATCAGTGTAGGACATTCTAAGTCCCTGCTTGATGGAGCCTTTCAGAAGTTAAGGCAGGCACAGAAGTTGTCTGAGTTTCATAGTTGTCAAATAATATTAGTCCATGTTCTATCTCTAACATGAGGAGGTCCTGAAGACATTTAGTACTCATTCTACTTGCATACATCAATGCTGAACTCTGCATTCTCACTGTTACACAACTGATTGCATACAGCAATTATACTCCCTGCACCTCGACCACCTCATCCTCAATTTTTGTAACCAAAACGTTACACTAGCAGTAATTGGCCAGCTGTTGGTGCATAAGTGTGAATATAGGCAAAGCTCCAAGCACAGATACAGTATGTGCAGATTTTCCACAAACCTTTGCTCCACATTTTTAAAACCACAGTGGCAGAGCTGGCATGAAGTACACACTATTTTGTGGCTTATTGATGATGAATACTTCTACTTGACAATAACCCATCACTATGATAATCAGATGCTGGGCTAGATATAACATATACTAACATTTTTATTGTGAGTTTGTTCCTGTCCAATCCAATCCAAAATTCCTTTGGGATACTAAAATGCAACTTTTGGGCTTTTGCTCCTAGAATTTTACCATAACCTACAGACACAAAAGTAATTGATGTATTCTGACATGTAATGTTTTCATCCATCCATTTATTCACCTGGTAGACCTCCTGGAGTACACTAAATATTTCAAGGGTGAGCTTTTACCATGTCTTTATATTGTAAAGTAAGCTAAACTGGGTAGCGCTGAATCTTTTATATGCAAAAAACAGTAGGACATCAGAGGAAAGAGACCTCAATACATTACAGGGCACTATATACTATGCTGCGCTGAATGTTTCATATAATACTAAGGTGGAGTTAAGTAAAGGACACATTTTTGAGAAAATGCATAACACGAGAATGGGGAAAAGTACTTTCAACAAGCCTTATGGGTCAACAGACAAAATGACAAAACAGAAAAACCACAAATCCATGTTTGAGCACTTAAACACAAAGGAAGATGAACAGAAAGAACACAAAAACATTGCTTTCTTCAAATTGCCTCTTAAACTCAAAATGTCAAAACATATAAATGTTTGGTTAATTGCTAAATAGGTAATCAGACCGAAAACTGCCTTAAATGATTTGATGATTGGACCAACCCGTCAAGTTGCAGTTTACATCCATGTCTGTCCAGACTCATATGATGTATGTAGTGAAGATTTAATAGTGTATTTTCTGGCTAAACCTGGATGCTTCACACATATCTTCAACCCGGTAACACAGGAGATCTGTACAATCACCACAGTTTCGAGATTAGTGTCATCAATTCGGTATCTGACCAAATGTGAAATATGGTCACAGTCTCCCGTTCTGTTCCAGGAGTATCGCAATACGATGGAGATATTGCATTCACGAGAATGGGACGAACAGACATGAGGGCACAGTGACCTTAACCTTTAACTTTGACCACCAAAATCGAATTGGCTCATCCTTGAGTCCAAGTGAATGTTTGTGCCAAATGTGAAGAGATTCCCTCAAAGCGTTCCTGAAATATTGCATTCACAGGAATGGGACAGACGTGAGGTGACCTTTGACCTCCATGTGGATGCATTTTTGCAGCAATTTGAATCCACTAGTAGTAGTTGAGAATGTGCCTGTTTAGAACGGGCCGATTGCTTGGCCTGTGGTATTGCTGGTTGTAGAATTCTCCAAAACCAAATTGTACCCCAAAATTACTTACAGAAGGACCCAGACCACGTAATATGCAACTACACCGTATAACCTACTACTGACTTACAGTGTAGGCTACTTCTATGTCAGAGGAAGACATTGTGCTACTATATTTACCTGACACAGAACATGACAGATTCAGAATTTTATCCCAAAATATCACAATTAAAATGTGGAGTAAGGGACCGTTCGGTATTTATGGAATGGACCACCGGAGGAAAATAGGGGAGGGTCATGTGTTTTTATTCTTTGTTGATGGGAGGGTCATCCAATTTTTTTTTGTCTACGGGGGAGGGTCTCCCAACTTTTGTATTCATGAGAAGAGCAAAATTTCAAAGTGGCTTGTTTGGTGCATATGTAGCTCCATGTAACTCTCTCAGTCTCGGCCCCTATCGCTAGCAGATGGGTCCCTCCCTATTTAGTCAGCCAGACCTGTAGCTTAGAGACCGTGGGATTTCCCAAAGTGAATAAGTTCGCTCGCACATATAAACACAAAACTGCTTTGCTAGCTCAATCGTGTTGTAACTGTTATCTGCTGAAAAAAATTATTGTATTGATTAGCATGATTGCCGTACTGTTTAGTTAAAAAACATTCAAAACACCATACGAAAAGTAAACATAGCTGACCAGACGCAAGCTTTTATTTTGAAAAGCCGAAACTCGTGCCGCGGATAGCACCAGCTGGCAGCCGGGAAGGCATGAGATGGGAGGTATATCCTTTCAGTCCCGGTGATTATTTGTGAAATTGTGCAAACGACAACCTTTTCAAGGGATTTGAGAAGGAAGGAGTGGTAGCATGAAAGCTCCCAAATTGACGCTCGTCTGAGAAATGGAGTTTCGGATAGCTTCGGCCCTTTTACCTATGCTAAAATATTCAATGACTGAGGAAGCCTAGTGACAAGTCCATAGCAACCAGTGTTGAATTACCCAGTATGCTTTGCTGAATGGTCTCAATGTTTTATTGTTTTATTTCATGTGAATACTAGTTTACTAGAGGAGTAACTTAGTATTTGAAGTAACGCAGGAAGTGTGCATTTAGTTTCCATGCTTATTGTGTTTCCACAACAATGTTAGTGAGTAAATCTACTGAAATGGCCACCACCCCATAACAGAGGAGTGTGATGCGTCAGATGAGAATGCAGCCGTTTAGCCACCTATGTCATGGCTGTAGAAAAACAATGGAAATCAGTACAGCTTTGCCAAGCGCAAATTAGTACAATAAATTATTGGGGAGGGTCATCCTTTTTCTCCCAATCATGTTGGAGGGTCATACAAAATGTGTTGCTGAAGAAGGGAGGGTCAGGTCTATTTTGACTAAAGGTCCCAAAACTCCTCCGGTGGCCCCTTAAACAGTCCCTAATCAGACATTTGCCTCATGGACTTATGGCAGTGCGCTACCCATCCGGCCTGTTGTGGGAGCTAATCAGCAAATATTTGCGTTAATCAACCACCAGAAATGGAGCGAGTAGCCTACAGAGACAACCTCACATTTAGCTCCGGACTGTACCCCAACAACTTGTAAAACAATATTAGAAAAAACATGTTAAAGAAGCTCAAATCACAGCATTGGCAATTACATAACATAGACTAAGTTTATAGTTTAAATTCCTTCATTCAAAAGAAAAAAAAGGTATTCAACCATACAATCAAAATGAAGGGCACTAATATCAGCAAAAGCTAACTGGTATGTAAAAATATTGGCCAAGATACCACAAATGTAGTCTCTTTCCATTCATTGGTATACTGTACAGCAGCTCAAAGGAAATATGAAACTTTACTCAATTGTTTCCCCTTGTCCATTGTAGTACTATATGAATTATTAAGTTAAGTGGTATTGTCATTTTTATTGCAGCTAGGCCACATGTTGTGTAGTAAACATATGTTGCTATGGAATGTAACATGTCCTTTAAAGGGTAAAAATACCACACAAATGTCACATTAAAGCATTCTTAAATAATTAATAAAGAAAAGAGGGAGAATTGGAGCAGATGAAAAGACAAATAAACTGGTAAAATAGTGTAACCAGCAGGAAATTGAGCTAAAAGCACAGTATTCCTAAAATAGTGAGTGTATGCCCCAATGAGCTCACTGCGTCCAGTTTGAATACAGTACATTTTCACAATAAAAGCCTATAACTATCTCCCTTAAAACATGTGCACAGACACATGCTTGCGGAAGCTATGTTGAAACATAAACAAGACTAGAATTACTGCACACGTGTTAATTAGAACTGCTCTTTGAACAAAGACAAAAGCCGTCCCAACTGCAAACAGGGACATATTCAGTGAACAATCAGACTCTATTCTCCAGATGTCTTCAGCGTGTTTGAGGAATTACAGTGTATGAATATTTTGAGAGGTGTTGTTTATTTGGAAATGAGGTGAAAGAGAAGGGAAAAATAAATAAAGCTAGACAGATCCACAAAAACAAGTAGCAGCCGCGCAAAACATACGAATAGTTTTCCATAGTAAATGAACCGCTTTCGGAAACACACATTTAAAAGTGAGACAAATCCCAGTGGTCAGGACATCTTGATTAACGACTGAACTTGTATCCTGCTGGTTTAATTATGTCAAGTTTGACTGTGACCTGCCTCATGTAGGCTATACCTAAGGGGATATATCAAGGTTCTGCATTTAATCAACTTGATTAGGGAAAAGAAATAACAACTTTCAGTATAATCAACATTTTACATAACATCAACAAATGTAGTTCTCTGTCGGCATTGCTCCCTTAAAATATGCTTGAAACTTGTATTCAAATGCACGTTGTTTTACATCCTTTGAGCCGTCAACATTCCCTCTTCGGTAACAATATGCCTCTCTCATTCCCCTTGTCGCGCTGGGCTTGCACTATGTGACATCTCATATCTTTTGCTTTTTTTCCCCTTAATACGTTTGCTCAAAAAGTGAAACAGTGATAGCAGACAAAATGAGGACCCGCTTCACAGCAGTTTCATTGGGAGAGCAATGATTTTTTTTGTTTCCTCTTGCCTGATTCAGACGTATCTGCCATGGCATGTCTGTAAACAGAACTTAGAAAGTGACTCCATCCATTGTAATAAAACACTGTGTTGTAAAAAACTAAGACAAAAGCTGTTTTTTCTTGTTTTTTTTCAGGCACACTTAAGTGCCAACGGAAGGTCACTAGTCTTTAAACAAATGAATGGCTGTGCTATATGATGAGTAGCACATTGGGCCTGAAAAGACAATCAGCAAAACAATGTAATCTAAACTAATGTGGACCTCAGCAGCTATGCTCATGATACTGAAGGTATGATATAGCTTGAATTTAAAGCTGTGTAAGTTAAGTTATGAGTGTGTGCCCGAATGTTTATTAGTGTAGCAGATGCACATGGACAGAGTCATAAATCATACAGTACAGTAGCATAATAAGGCCAACAAGGCTCCTCGCCTGCCCAGGTAATGGTAGTTGGAGCAGTGCCCAGTCTCTTTGGCATTACACTGCGAGTGTGGACCCACAGTAAGCTGCAGGGGAGCTTTGAGTGGGGGTGGTTTTGGCACACTAGACAGCCTCCAATATTTCAATGTATTGGGTGATGGCATGGGAATATAGGAACTTTTTCTTTGACTCTTTGATCTCAATAGCATTAGACAAACCAAATAAACATTTGGTTTAAAATGTCAGTTGTGATATATTGAATATTTATATCAGAATGCTCCTTGGTTTTCCACCTTGCATATTTACTCAGAAATACTCTTTTGTTCCATTAAATTAAGCATTACCCTGTAAAAGAAATAACATTCCCATCTACTCCAAAATGACTACAGTGTTTTTTTTCCATGAGTTTCCCTGGAGTTAAAGTAATTAAAAGGTATAGTAAGTAACGTTAATCCAATAAACTTTTTGTCAAATTCAGCGAATATCTCCTCACGGTCACCTAGCTCTCTATTTTCTGTGTGCGCTGAAAATAAATCTGGTGTTAAAACACAGTCCTGGCTGTGTAAATGGAAAACAAACATAAAGAAGTGCACAAGCCACAAAACAAGGGGTGCAATGGACCACAAAACTCATGGTTCGGATCGGATCACGGTTTTGAGTCATGGATCGGATACATTTTTGGATCAGCACAAAAAATGGGGTGATTAAAATGATTTATTAAAAATGTAATAATAACCTTTAACAATAATAACTTCTTTCACCAGTAAATTGCTGTTAATCGACAAAAACAGATGAGAAAAGGGTATTTTACAATAACTTTGAATGCACCACGTGGTTTATCAGTTTTAAGTCAACGTAACCTTTTTTCACATCTGTGTTGTTTGTCAGACAACAGTAGTGACCATAGTGCTAGTTTGTGTCTTTTAGCTCATAGCTTTAGCAACAGACTGTTGTACGTCCCACTGTTGACACACTTTTACACCGTTTAGGTGTCAGCATTTTGACCGTGTTTAATCCAGCTACTAGCTAACGGTAACATTGGGCTAACATCACCGATACCTGCTGCCAAGTGTAACGTTAGTGTTAACTAGCGTGACATGCAGCGATGCTTCTGTTGCCTCTAACGTTGGTTTCAGAGCATCAGAGAGCACCGAAATGAGGCACCGAAATCCACGTTGCTATTCCGTCCGGTAGATACTGGGCATATTAGCACCGGATTTTAACGTGCACCGTTCACGTGAACAGAAAATTGCGTTGCCTGTATCTTTTCACGGCAACCCTCCATAGAGATTTATCAGCCTACTTTAAGTAACAGCGACAGTTAACATTTATTTCACACTATTATTATGGTTAAACTTTGCAATTGATCCGCGGTTCACATGTATTCCGAATCGTGAGTGTCGATCCGTACTGACCACAGATCAATTATGGTCCGTTACACCACTAGCGGCGACAGTTGATGGTAGGGGGGGAGGCACCACGTGAATGTGCCGGCCGGCCAGTAGTTATCTGCCCGTCAATCTGGGGGGTGGAGTTTCTAAAGGGGTGGTTGTATTTGTTTGGCAGTTGAGTTCAAATATCAATCTTTGCACAGCATCGCTTACTGCACCTTTAAGGCTAGTTAGAAAACTGCATGTCAAATGAAGCTTTTAGTGCAAGTTCAAGTAGCCAGACAATTATTATTCTAATTTCCTAATCACACATGGTCTGAGCCTTTCAGTTAATATGAACTCACTGGTTTAAGTCCATGAGGCTGTCTGTCAACCAGTGATCATCCTGGCTGAAGAGTATTTAATGACCTCACCTGTTTCAAGTCATTGCTGTCATTTAAATGCATGCCTCTTAATACTTGCACCACCAACCCCCCACCAGTGTCAAAGACCTATCTATGGCTCCCTAGGGATCACTGAAATGGCTGACATTTATAGGGCTCTACCCCATACACTGATTTAATTAACAGGTCAATACCAAAGATCTTGAAAATATTGCAATGCATTTTACTCATCAACTAGTTGGGGAAATGTCTCTTTAATGTGTATATACATAAATGCATCAGATGGAACAGTGATAGTGTGCTTTATTTATTGATGAGCCTTTTCTAATGGCAATCAGCAATATTGTCCTGATCCTGTAGGCGGAAGCTGCCAAACAAGCAGGAGCAAATCCTGCAGAACATCATTTGACAGCATGTGCCCAGTAGTTTAAAAGAGGACACATACCAGGGGTCATCAGCAAAGGTACACCTGCCATCTCCCCCACTAATCTCACTTGATGTGTTCAGGAGATAGGCGGAATCAATGTTTCTGGAAGTCAGTCTGTTCCACTCTACCTGGTAGTCCAGTTAATAAAGAGATACTGACATCTTGGCAAGTTGGAGAAAACATTTCTCAAAGAACATCAAAAATATAGGAACAACTAGCCAAACTGATGTCTGTCAATGTGGGAAGCACATTTAAATAGATAATTAATGATGATGGCAAGTGTTTCTGCAAAAGTAAGAGCTAATAATTACATTCCCCATAAACCTGTTAAGCAATAGTTCACCTTTTCAAAAACCAATACAGTAGGAGTGATTTCTATTTGTTGCTCATTTACTAACAGGTAAAATCACTGGGGTTTATTGGCAGTGTACTTTCATAAAAAGAAAACACTGTAATGAAATTGTATTCTTTATTACTTTTAGATACTGTATCACTGCCTAACAGGCATTTACTGTGAACACAGCTATTCTGTTGTAGCTTATACTGTAAATGTAACTGAGATTTTTCAAAGGACAGAATTTTTTAGATCTCATTTGGTTT
Organism: Perca fluviatilis; assembly: GCF_010015445.1. Classification (NCBI taxonomy): domain Eukaryota; kingdom Metazoa; phylum Chordata; class Actinopteri; order Perciformes; family Percidae; genus Perca; species Perca fluviatilis. The sequence continues at coordinate 27,896,702 of NC_053112.1, read as the reverse complement.
TCCCTATGTAGCCAGTGCTGTTTTGTTTTTATTTTGTAAAAAGTACAGCAAGTTATGTTAAAAAAAAAAACTATACTAATTAATAGAAGTCTCACAGAAGACAAAAGTTATTACAGCTATTCACTGAGACATAGGTATCAATCTTTAGGTTTTATGTCCCTGAGAGAGACTCATTGTTAGAAGTGGTAGTGATTATGTCTGCCTTCTTACAACAGCAAGCAAATCAAAAGCAATGAAGCACAACAACAACAACTGCACATCAATCAGCCTTCAGAGATTCTGCGACAGTGCTCGAGGAGAAGAGGTGATTAACTGACCTCTAGCCCAGGTTTAGTGAGTCTGAGTGTTACCCATAAGATCTTGTTACAGACAGAAATCTCTCCCTCACTCTCAGAACCAATCTCTAAATACCTGTGACAGTGGCCTTCACAGTTAAAAATCATCATCTCTAAGATATTAAAAAAGAAAAGAAGAAGACTTAAGCGAGATCTATGCCACAGTGGTTTGGGGGGGCAATTACTGCCATAACGGCTCACATGCTAATGCCCATTTATTAACCACTGTTTACTGCAGGTATGAAAAAGTAAAGGTAATTAGAAATTACAGGGATATAAAGCTGCAATTAACATTTAAATTTAGAGTTCTTTGTCCTTCCCTTTGCTATTTGGGGCTAGCTGAGGAGAAAAGGGTTGCAGAGAAAAGGACTTTACTAATTACTCAGCGGGAGAAGACCTTCTCATTCACTCTGTAGCCGTCAGTCAGACTGATACCGCTGTGTCTTAATGAAGATTAAGACCACTCACAATACTGCAAGGTGTCTGAATGTCCACATTGACCAGGGGATTTACGTTACATACACGCAGTAGGCACACTCTGTCTACGTAGCCAGAAGTGTTGCCATGACACCATATAAATCTCCTGTTGTGCTATCAGACATTAGGCAGACAAAAAGTAACAAGAGCTTTAACATTCACTGTAGCTGCTGCAGCACAACTGCATTACTGATGGGCAGTTATAGGATTAAGCATCAAAGATTGATTTATTTCTGTTCAGCTGTCAGGAGTTGGGTGCACCAGCTGTTAATGTAAGTGTTCACGAAGTGGAGATTAGTGCATCAAGCACACCATTCAAACTAGTTCTTCTGTAGAATTTGAGTTGCCTCTAAATATTCCCACCAAATAACTGCCAGACAACTGGACCAACTGACAAAACCAGTCACCTGACTAACCCATTTCGAGTGAAGAGTAAAAGAGGTAATATTTAATTCATTAATTCATATCTGACCTGACAAATGTTGGGAAACCGTGCTTAAGACTAACTTAACACCAGGCTGAAAGGCAGTGTTTTACTGCCCCCTCGCTGGTTTAAAGTTTTATGGCTCTGATTACAACCAGCATCACTGCCAGTTGGGTCGGGTCAGAGATGTGCTCCATGGCACCTGTACACCACTGCAGCAAGGTGAGAAGTGTAACTAGTGGACGTCAGAAAAATCAACATATTCGAGGGATCTTGGATAGCTCATTCAACATTTGTGAATAGGAATGATTAATTCTTTTTTGTTTTGTTTCCCCTTTGTTATGTTTCAGAGCTACACATGCAAAGTTCTTCAGACACGGAAGGAAAACTGAGTAACACAGGAAAAAACAGAAGTGAGAAGAGAGAGAGAGAGAGAGAGAGAGAGAGAGAGAGAGAGAGAGAGAGAGAGAGAGAGAGAGAGAGAGAGCTTCGATACAGTTATGTTAGAGGGCTCAAGTTTTTTACCAGCATGCCCTGGGGCAGACTGGCAATCTGGAGTTCTAGAACTTTTCCTGGTGAGCTGGCAGTAAGAGAAGGAACACCAGACAACAAATAAAATAATTTTCCAGTGCTGTCTGATTCTTCATCAGACAGATTTGTATCATATATATGAGTGTCTTTGTTGCAGGACCTTTTTTCATCACATTCCGCTTCTGGTGCATGGGCAATATGTCTCTCCCTTTCTGCTCATGATGTGAAATAAATATAATCATTGGATACAATGATAAACAATTTGTCATTTGTTTATTTGCAATAGACCATATTGGTGCTGATGCATCACAGAGCACTATATGTATGAATCATATACATTTTTAATGTATGTATTTCCATCTCACCGAATACAAATACAGGCCTCAGACTGTCAGCAGAATAACACACCAGATACTTGTGATGCTCAGCTTTACAAAAGCCTTGAGCGGCCCTGTCCAGTTTCTTTTGGAGCAGACATAAATATACACGTCCCCCATAATTGAAAACCATGCAGGCACATGGGGACATCGAGTTGAATGTGAATACAGTTCTCATTTCATTTTGTGCTTTTTCAATTTCTGTCTTGCAAAATGATAACCCCAAAGCTCACTCACTGCCACCCCGTCAATAGAAATCATCCTGCCAGATGACCCAGTCCCCCTCACTCTTTCCCTTATTTTCTAAATCAGCTGTTCTCAAAATCAGCACTCCATACAATGGCTTCTGGGACTTCACAAAAGCATTCCCTCTATAAAGGAAAAAAAATCTTGAGGACGTGTTTCCACTGCATATGCGGAAGAAAAGCAAAAGGAAGATTCCATTTTTTTTTCAACCTGGGTTTTACTGTTATAGTGTTTGTCAATGTACTGTAGCTATAGGTCAGTGTTACATTGTACTAATCATTGTCATTGTAGATAGAGGGAACAATTACTTTACTTGGGGGGGGGACTCTATAACAGAGGCCAAAACAGTGCAAGTCCAACTTTTACCTCAAAAAACTTTATTTAAAGGTTATAAAAAGTGTATATAAATTCAGTGTCTTTACCCAAATAATCCATTACAACTGTCTTTTGTGCTGCAGAGCCTCTCAGGGTTAAACCCGCAGGCTGACCTAAATGTCTGACTTTGTTGTGCTTATTATCGGATGTGACCTATAGCCTGTGCAACTGAGAGGTCTTACAAAAGTCATGAAGTCATGCAGACAGTCCAAAAAGGAACAACAGGAAGGTTTTTTGTTGTTGAAAAGGTTTTTGGCTTGTATTTCTATATCACCTTTGGAAACCGTTTGCAGCAGAGTGTTTGTGGTGATGAGTACAATGTTATGCTAACCTATAGGTTTTTGGGGCCAAAACATGAACTCAATACTAGTAAATTAATACTGTAAGGGACATGTTGCATTAATAGTATTTGAACTTTAGGTTTTGTTACTCAAGTCAGAATAAATAATGTAAAACTGACTTAGAAATATGAATATGATGTCCCTTTCTTTTGTTAGTGAGAGCAGTAGAACAAGTCATTTTGTTTAGTTGAAATTACCAAAAATCATACATTTCAGGTATATGTTACAGATGATAAGAAAACCAGGTTACACTACAATAGATGTGTGGATTCATTAGTCAATTATTCATTATTATGAGGTTTTTGTTATCACTATTGGTATCATTCTGTCAGAGATTTGGACTTGACTTCTGACTTTTCTATCTTAACTTGGGATTTCTGTGGCAAAACGTGTTATGAAACATTTTTCTAACTCTGTAAATAAGTAAACATACTTAAAGGTCCCATGACATGGTGCTCTTTGGATGCTTTTATATAGGCCTTAGTGGTCTCCTAATACTGTATCTGAAGTCTCTTTCCTGAAATTCAGCCTTGGTGCAGAATTACAGCCACTAGAGCCAGTCCCACAATGAGCTTTCCTTAGTATGTGCCATTTCTGTGTCTGTAGAGAGGAGAGAGGGGGGCGCAAAGTGGAGGGTGGGGGTGTGGCCTTGACCAACTGCCACTTTGCTCGTTTGAAAGCCATGATGTCTCTATCTCATGGGTGGGCCAAATTCTCTGGGCGGGCAAAGCAGAGAAAGGGGAGGTAACCTTACTCCTTATGAGCTCATGAGAAGCAGGATAACCAGGGCTCGGTTTACACCTATTGCCATTTCTAGCCACTGGGGGACCATAGGCAGGCTGGGGTAACTCATATTAATGTTAAAAAAACCTCATAAAGTGAAATTTTCATGCCATGGGACCTTTAAAATATACTTAATTATACAGTGTCTTTTCTTTCTTTAGAACATAAAAGTCAACTGACAGAAGATTGTGTCATGTAATGCATGTGGGATGCAGCATTCCAGTGGTATGACACAGAAATACACAGGAAGTATCTGTTATCTACCTTTACTCTGCCCGCATTCATCACATCAGAGAACTAAGTACTTCTGCTCTGTCACAATACAGTCAAAGCTGTGACTGGCAGAGCCGATTGTGTTATCCCTCTGCCTCTCTTTCTTTATTGCATCTTACGGTACTCTCCTTTGCGGAATTTAATCTATAGCTGACCAACAGCATATCCAACTTTTCTCTTTTTTGCCTCTTTGTCTGTGTTTTTCTAATGGTGTATGTAATATGTCCAATGCATGCTGATGGTTGATGCTATTTTATACTGTGATATTGAATTAACCATATCAGTCCCTCCAGGAAAAATTGCGATAAAATTTGTGATGTCTTTTGTATTTTTGTTGCAATGAAGTTGCGAGAGACAGTGAAAGTTGCTAAAAAGAAGTAGCGATTTTTTTTGTTTACTTGCGGGAGCCATCTTGGAAACCAGGCATGACTAGTCGAACGCTGTGCAACGTGGAATCTCCATAGACAGTATGGGAATCTCAGACTCATTTGCACGGCGCTCGTTTTTCGACTAGTCATGACTGGTTTCCAAGATGGCTCCTGCAAGTAAACATGAACACGACTGTCTTTATAATCTATCTTTTTAATAAACTATCTGTACACTTACAATGTTGTCAATGCTTCTGTTCACATTTAGGGACCCTCATTATGCTAACGTTAAGGTGTGGTGATATTTCATGCCTTTTTAGTGGTATTAAATAACGATTTAATTTGAGTGTCCCCATGCCCCAAATACTAGCATTGTAAGCTAACCAGCGGTCCGCGGTAGCCTCGTCAAAGCTCCAAACTCATTCAATTAGCATGAAAACATGTCCCAGAGAGCGACAGAGTAGGTACACATCAGTTAATAACCCCTAGGTTCGTTTTGTGCTGGAATTGTCCTTTAAAAATAAAAAGGAAACTTGTTTTGGGGAGAATAAAATTATTCTCTGGGCTGAGTTTTCCTAGTATGCTAGATGCTGTAAATGTTGGTATAATATGAAAATGGCTGGTGGATTTAAGACACAAAATTATAATTTATTGAATGACTCAAATTTGAACATACTGTATGTGTCAGTGGCTGGTTGATCTTTACATTGTTAGTTAATTTCCTATCCTGGCCTGGGCTGGGACACACATTCATACGGTTTGATAAAAGTAACGTTACTTATTGGACTTTAACCTATCATTGCACTTACAATAACAAGCATAGCTGTCCTCAATTTAGGTAATTGTTTACAGCCCCGCCTGCTGCAGATAGCCGACAGGATTGAAACAGCAGCAGCTTACAGCGACTTTAGAGTAAAAAAAATCGTTACAGCGTACATTGATGTTAAAATGTATACAGGTTGGCAGGGCGGTCTGAAATGTTTTGCACGGTGTTTTGCTGTACGTTTTGTTGGTAAATGTGAGACGTTCGAGTCACACGTCTGTCTTCATATCAGAAACAAGGAAATGAATTTGGCGACGTACGTGTGTTATGTCATACCGTTCTCACTCCCACTTGGTCAGTGGCTCTCAGAGTCACATACTGACGTTAAGTCTGGCACGTGGGACTGCTGGATTGGTTTAAGTCGTGGGAAACTCCGGTTATTGGTCAAATTTGCAGAAAAGTTGCGGTGATTGGTCAAAATTGCAAGTTGTACCAAATTCACGGTGATTGGTTGAATTTGCGTGAATTCTTGCGATCGCGACATCGCAAATTCCTGGAGGGACTGCCATATGAGTTTTTTATAACCTGTAGTAGTACTATGGAGCGTTTTTTTTTTTCATCAGTTTTCTTTGTCTCCTCGAGGACACACGTGCGGTTGACATGAGACACAGTCGTGGCAATGGTTTCATGCTATTCCACTGATTTAGAGCTGGCTTTAATGCTCCAAGCAACACAGCAAGGCACCATGAAAAGGCAGATAAGAAGAAGACTGCTAGATACTAAACATAGATATAAACAATGCAATATCTAAAATACTTAAAACATCAGGTTTGGAAATATTTTATGAGGAAGAACATGTTTGTTAGACCTCAAGGACACACTAAATGCGTTTCAGTGAGTAACAAGGGATGTAAACATAACTTATGTTTGTTTAAAAAAAAAAAAACTCCACAGGGCACCTTTAACATCTGCCCACAAGCAATTAATTAAATTCAACGTTTTAACTCCGGCTCATTATTAAATATCTGTTTTTATGGATGCTTTTTTGATTCCCTCATGCTAATTTTAGAAAAGAGCTGTCAGCTTCCTTCACACATTAAATGAGTTTTGATGGAACAGTGAAGAACAAATGTTAAAATAGCCGACAGGGAGGCAGCAGCACAGCATGAAACAAGACCGTGTCATTTGTACTACCAGACTGAACGACCAGGACACCCCACTGAACTTGCATTTAATAGAATTAAGGGCTGATGCAAAAGCATGCAGCACAACAGAACAAGGCTGGCAGTGAGTTTGCAAATAATGTTTTTTCTAAATCACTCACTTTGCTTTTTGCAAAGCATGAAAAAAACATTAGATCAGTGAAACTGCACACTGTTCTTTCACTGAAGATTTTCAGTCATTTGTTTGATGTTCAATCGTTTGTTTGGGTTTCACATGATTTGCTAAATGAGAAGAGATGTATCAGCAGAGCATCCACTAGTGAATATGCTACTCGGTATTTACCTCTGAGTGGCGAGGCAATGGGGATGGGAAACAGGCAGCCAGTGGTCTTGGCAGGGAAGGCAGAATCATTTTCAAAAGTTTCTCATTTTACTGCTGCAGCTTTATAAAAGATACAGAAGAAGCTCACAACCTTCAGCCAAACCGTATTTGCTATTGGATGCCACTGAGGCTGAAAGTTAAAGAGAACAACTGCACACAATAGCGATGTACATACTGTGAATGCTTTAGTAGGCACAATTATAAGATTTAAAAGACTGGAAAAAGGATAAAGGCAAAAGATGCGGAACTAACAAGATGAAGACATAATGCCGGCAAAGCAAGAGCATGAAAAAGAGCAGTCAATTTAATTGCTGCAAAAAGAAGTCTTGGCAATAAGTAGTATTTCTTTTCAACTTGTGAATTGAAAAAAACAAAAAATACCTCCTGAACACACGGCGTTAAACCTTGAGATTATCAAAACACCAGTTTAATGAGAACTTCAACTTGACGTCTTGGTAATGGGAACACATCCTTGTCCTTCAGGGAAGTTCATGCTTTTAGTTGTGTTTTTCTGAAGTAGACTGCTTTAAACATTGTATCACACATTTATATAAATAGGACCAACATTGATTCATACATTTTCTTCTTCTTTTTTCAAGAAAGAACCAGAGTAGAGGAACTGGCTTCAGTTAGGATCTGGGAGAGCTGGGCACTGGATTATCGCTCTATGTGGATGTTCTTACTGCCACAGAACACTCCATTATCTCAAAATGACAGCTAAATTGGCCCGTCAACAAAGCTACACTCATCTAAGCAACTTCACTGGTGCATTAGTGCTTCTTCCAAACATAGATCAGGGATATGGGGCATCTCCTCCGTACTGGAAGCCACAGGGGGAAATTAGAGAGTTTCTAAGTGATGCACAAACATGCAGGCTTGGCTAGTGGTTGGTTGCCCTTGCCTATCGGAATCCTAGCTGAGCTGCTTAAGTATTTTTATGACCTGCCTAAAGTTGAGGAAAAAACAAAAACAAATTCAAGCCAAGTGCATCAGGGGCACAAAGTCTTGCTGAAGAATAGTAGCACACAATTGATGGTGTGTTAATAATTCTAAGTCAGTACTTCCTTTAGCTGCTTCATCTTCAAGCTCCAGTGAAGAGTGGCTTTTAATAAAAGCGGCCACTCTATATATCTATCTATCCTGTTTATTAATCCAGTCAACAATTGACCTTACTGCAAGTATCCCCAAATTAGGATCACCTCTGTAGCTCTTAGCTGAGTATGAATAGCTTTCTGTATATCTACTGACTTATCTACAGACCTAAGCAGGTAAATTAATCAGCCAACTGTGAGGTTTCACTGCCTTACACTCCTGTGAATTAAATGTCTTGTATATCTGGTAAATCCATAAGGCAATGCCACTATCTCCAGTCCAGGCTGTTGAGGACTCATCCATCCCCTAACAGCCTGTACACCCCCTCTACGCCTGCAGGTTAATCAGCCTATTAAAAAAACACTGTCTTGTGTAAATGAATGCCTGCTGGATTGCACTAAGCATAATTAAAAAGGTTGCTACATGTATGCTATACAGTTTTACGGCCCACTCCTGAATGCAGTACGAATGCAGCACATAGATATGTCAAATTAAGTCTCTAGAGGATTTTGACAATTTTTTTAGGTCCTCTAAAATGTTTACAGCACTGAATCTGTCGAATTGTGTCCAGAGAAAATAAACTAATTTGCATTTCTATACAGTTAGACTTTGAGTTGGGGAGCTTAGCTAAGCAACATGAAGACTGAAAATCAGACAGGCAGCTAATTTATAATCTTTTGGTTAGGTTTTGTCTCAAATCCACAAGGAGTTTCCTGCCAGATACGTCCCTTTGCAGAAATGCCAGCCTCCATAACAGGAATCTGTGCTTGTGTGTATGCGTGATCATGCCCATATTATTGTTCAGAGATAGTGCAAGAGTATGTGTGGGAGGAAATAATGCATTTCAGAAAGTCATCAAAACCTTTTGCAAAGTATTGTTGTGTTGTGTGGCTGGCAAGGACAGTCAGATTGGCCTTAAGCGGAGATACTGTACTGTAGTTGCTTCTCTGTTTATGCATTTACCTGTATAATATGAGACACATTTGACCAGAGGAGAATTCATTGTAAATCTTAGCCTTTGCTATTATGGGCAAAACTGGGCAATCCGTTAATACAAATATCCTGGTGTGTGTGTGTGTGTTTGTGTGTGTGTGTGTGTGTGTGTGTGTGTGTGTGTGTGTGTGTGTGTGTGTGTGTGTGTGTGTGTGTGTGTGTGTGTGTTGCACTTGCACACTTGCACACTTGCACCAGCATGCCCCCGCATCCATGAGAATGAACAGAGCTGAGTGGTAAAGCTAGCAGGTGGGGCTCCTACAGAGTAGACCTTGACTGGAAGGCAAGATACCTTTGAAAAAAAAAAAAAAAAAAGTAATTTGCTGCACCTACTCAGAAATCAACTCCCAGGAGTTTTATGCTGAGAGTGGTCTGAAGATGCAGTGAGGCAATTCATGTTGGTTGCTGTTGCCATTTAATTTAGGGTGGCTGTCCATATATGGAGAGAGTGATTAGAATGTACTCTAAACACTCCGTTAATCATTTCTTTCCTTCTAACTGAGAATGTGAGCCAAGAAAAACAGTGTGGATTTTGCTTATAACATGCAATACTAACAGAGAAAAAGTCTGGGTATACTTGAGGATGTATTGGTATGATAAACCATCAGACACATTATGACAAATGTCCTAAAGTACTTTCACTATGTTGTGTGCATCATCAAGACGTGTAAATGCAACTGCCAAAGTGCCTTGGCCGAACATCAGTCAGTCCAGTCTAACAAGGCTAAATCTATGACTGGAGATAATCAAGAAGAGCTGAGTAATTCCAGAAAGTTGCAAACCGAGCATTAGGGAAAAAGGAAGTAGAAAGGCTGATCGCAGTGGACCCGAGGCTGTAAGCACCAACTGTAACTAGTATGGATCTCTGAATCCTGTTTATCAATGACCCCTCCCACTCTCCTGCTTCCTCCACAGCTCTCCCTTGCCTTATTGCCATCAAGACAAGACAGGCAGTGGCTAATTACAGTACAGCAACAACAAACCAATACTTTTCTATCTCACTGGTCATGTCCCATTACTTCAGCTGAGTTCCCCTATTCATATTTCTCTTGACAGGTGCATCTGTCCATGGAGAATGAGGCAGTGTTTCAATCGACAGGCAGAGGATGTTATAATTTAAAGGTGTACCTCTGGGCAAACACATGGCTCAGCCAAGGTGAAAAGGAAGGAGGGAGTGGAGTTTTATTGAACACAGCAGGGTTCTTGTCAATAACACTGCCACTTGGCATTGGGTTTGATGCTGCTATTAATGGCATGGGGTCTGTGCACATCTGTGCATGTTTGTGTCTGACCTTACCCTGCAAGTATCAGTGGGAGCGTTGATCAGGATATACTCATTTCTTTTGCCAGAATGTGATGAGCACCCACATTCAAGCGCCAAATCGATGTGAGTCAAGGAGAGAGAAAAATCGGGGAAGGCGAGACAATGCGGAGAGAGAAAGCAGCAGTCTCTGCGTATGTGTCTGAGCACGCGCATGTGTGCAAGAGAGGAAGAGGGAAGCGGGAGAGAAATAAGAGAGAGTCTGAAATGA